>NW_026623544.1:385894-412987 GCF_030028575.1 Malurus melanocephalus
TTCCAACCTCACTCATCCTGTTATTCCATGAGATCTCTAAAACAACGTGTGACCTGGTGCTGTCATTTCATACATTCMCCACTGTTAACATTGACTCTGCAATATCTCTGTGGTGGTGAGGCAGAATTCCAGCCTTGACACCTTTCCCTGGCTCCTTCTTTCCAAGTTCTGTGGTGTGTCACACAATGTCCAGAGCAAAGCTGGGGTCTTGCAGTACATCCTGTGCTTGGAATCTGAATTCAACTGCATGTGTGTTCCTTCTTTGATCCTCCCTAATCCAGCTGTGTATTCCAGTCTGGAACCTGGGACTATTCCAAATTTTCCCCATGTAATGTTTGCAGAAGCATTCCAAAGAGTAGCTGGGATATTTAATTTGAAAATTCTTTCAAACTGTCCCACTCTGTAGATGGGTAATTGTTTCTTTTCACTCTCTGGAACTCCTCTGGATGCCTTTTACTCTTCCCTGCCTTTCAAAAGGCCATCAGTTTTCCCCATGGGAGTCACATCCTCAGTGAGAGCTGTGCAGTCATAAGGCATGGTGTGAATCCTTTGGGTGTGAGACAGAGGCATAAATGACTGCCATTAATGGTCTGGTGATAACAAATTGTTATTGTTCTATGGAATCTGCATATCAGAATGTATTCCCAAAGTCATTATCATGCTGCCTGTGTGCCCAGGGGCAATGTTACACCACAGCGTTCTGGTCTCTCAAATTACAAAAAGCTAATATAACTCTTGATGACATTTACAAAAATGTATCATGGCACTCCTTTCAGGGCTCTCACAGAAATTGTTCTCAGGGAACTTCAAGGGACTTCTGAGTGTATAAGAACTGCAGGATCTGGCACTTTTTACAATCAAAGCCACTTTTTTTTTTTTTTTTTTTTTTTTTTACCATTTGGCACCCTTCATATTTGTATGGCACCAGCTCAAGAAAATGTTAAGTCAGAATTGTTTTTAATTTATTTTCTGACTTAAAATGCCCCAGCCAACGTAAGTTGTATTTAACTTTCAATGCTCTTTGGCAGAGAATACACATTCTAAATTTCTTTTCRTAGGAAGTTGTTATGTCAGAGTTATAAACCTCTGAAAATTGGCATTTTGTAATGGAAGTGCTGACAAGACCTTTATTACACCAGTACAAATAGGCAGCATTCCAATAAATGCTGGTTGCTGTTTTTAGAGCCTGGTGGTTGCTTTCTGCCACTGTATTTCAAAGTGAACRTTATGTAAAGAGCAAGTGGCATAATAGAAATACACCAGGAGGGCTGGAATTTGGCTCCTGCTGTTAGAACAAACCTTCAGTGTTGTTGATAGGTCTGATTACAGATTTCGTTTTTAAGGGCTGGTMTATGATTTACTGGCAAATTATTTTAAATTCTTACCAAGTGCCTGTGTACATTCAACACAGAATTGGAATGAAAAAAYGATGAGAACTTATCACATTTAAAACCCAAAAGGCTCCTGCATAAGTTTTATGTTTCTTCCTGTGATATTCACAGTTTTCATTGTAGAAAGAAAGATTCCCTTCAAACATCTGTGATTGTCTTTGTAGTCATGATTTCCATGAACTTTTCCAGACCTAGGAGTCACTGATGTAAGAATTGCAGGATGTGTGTGAAGTGAGGAAGGTGAAGAGCATGGGAGGGAATTCTTGGAACTTTTCCATCACCTACCAAAAGCAGCATGAATTTCACTGAGCCTGGTGGAGTTTTAGCTTTACACAGAGGAGAACACACAGTCAGTGCAATATTTAAAGCTGTACCTGTCACTGTGGCCTGAGGGGCTCAGGTACCTGTCTGCCATCAGCTTCTCCTCGCACACTGCATTTGTGAGAAGGTATTCACAGAAAACTGGAGGATCTATTATCCCTCCAGAGAAAAACAGATGCCACAGCTTTGGGATATCGTGGCTTTTTTTTTTTTTTTTTTTTTTTTTTTTTTTTTTTATTTATTTATCCTTGCAGCATTCTTGTTGGAATCTGGTAATACCGTGCAGGAAAGTTCTTGGTTCAAATGCAAAATATAGGCATTATTTTATCAAAGCACTGTAAAACACAGCATTGCTTTCTGAAACTTTTTGGTTGAAATAACAAGAGAATAGAATTAACTAGAATATGTAGATTTCAAAAATGATCCATCAGCCTATGCAAATTGCTGTGTTAATAATGTATTTTTAATGCTGAGCACATTTGACAGCCATTTCATCTCTCTTTCTAAACCAGAGCTTGGCAACGTGCATTAATTCTTGCACTTTACAGATGTACCATTCAGTGCACATGCCATGTAGTGATGTGATCCGAATAAAGCAAAGCATGTCAAAGCAATGGCATTATTAGTAAACAGCTTGGTGACTGGCTGCTGCAACACAGAAGGGGGAAAAAAAAAACAAAAACCAGGAGGCAAAAGCCAGCGCTGCTCCAGCACCTCTCACATCTTCACTGGCCTGAGTTTGCTTCCCATCATGGGAATGTTGATCCTGAGGGGCACCAGAGGTTTGRGGAGATAAATGGACATTCCAGAGTGAGTGAGGCCCAGTCAGGTGTTTGGGTGCAGTTCAGACAATGTGGAGCTCGAACATACCCAGGACCCAAAGTTTCCTGCTTTGACTCACTCCATGGGTCTGCAAATTAGAGAGGTGCTATGGCCTAATTATTTCTCTGCCCCATTAATGACAAAACTGGTATTATTTCAGGCCCAAGGCWTGCTTGTACATCATTATTTCTTCAKCAGGGATTTTCYGTCCTTTCTTCAACGAGTTAAAAAACCAAGGTACAAAATACAAGAGTTGCTGCTAGACTGCAAGGGACCATGCAGTTATGTTTGATTATAGCTCTGCTGGCCTAAAGGTCAAAGGAAAGTTTTAGAATACTTAAGAGACAATTATCTAAAGTTCAGACTTTTCCAAAGGAATAGAACTAGAAATTATACAGACTATTATCTAAAGTTCACATTTTTCAAAGGAAAAAGGTAGGAGGAAATGCTTATTCATCATCACTTTGCTGTTAATTTGTCTGGCTTTTTTTTTTTCCTTCTGTCAAGAATTTATTTACTACAAGTCCTGTATTACACAGTAGTACTAACATAATTATTCCCCTTTCCAAGAAATTTTAACATATGAGAATGATGTATACATGATTAAATATTACTTTGCTCATGATTCAGARTTCCCAGCAGTACTTTTTATTTCTGCAAAGAACTACATGGAAATATGTTTAGGTTTTTTTATTCATTAGTTGATTCAACTGCTCAATTCTGGCATAAACTATTATTATTTAAGCCAACTGGTAAAGAGAAAAAAAAAACAARGATACAAAATATGTGACATTTTCCAATTATTTTTCTACCAATACATTTTTTCACATGAAATACTTTTTCGCCCCTGTGTTCTTGCAGAAACTCCAAATCTAGGAAAAAACCAAAATCATTCAAATGTCTAAATTTGTGATAGGAATTTTTTGTGAATTGCCATTAAATATGGCAGTATGGAATGCAGCTTGCTATGGGGCAGGAGAGACAGTTTGATCAGTCAGCTGAATTTTTATAGCAAAAWCTTTTTGTTCTTTTGAACCTGGTGTCTGCTATCAAGTTTGATAGCAGCCATCAATCTGGGTTTTTTGAAGACATCACAAATTTTTGACATTTATGAAAAGCAGGTCAGTTTGGAATACCTATGAATGCATCATAAATCAGAAAAAAACCATACTGTACAAATGGCCTCTCTTTATTTTCAGATGATTTTATCGAATAGAATATTTCTATTGAATAGAACATTTATGTCTTTGCGATACAGATTAGACAGAGGGTCCTCTTTCTTCTAAACTGCTGCTCAAAATGAATTAATTAGAGGCATTCATCAAAGAAGGCCTGGTACATGTGTCAAATTGCACATGACACAGTTGTGTATATATATTACATATATTTATATATATGTATTATAGTATATATATATATTACATATATTTATATATATATTTATCATAAAAATGTATTTGGCGTGCATAAATACAGCCATGTTGAAAACACTGAGTTTAATCATGAAACAAAATTGTTACAGCAATTCTAATGAGCAAATGGATAATTTTTTTTCTGGCTACTGTTGCCAAACTGACAGCATAGAAGCTCACAATTGTACCCTTTTAATCAAATATTCCTTTCAAATGTATTTCGGCCTAAGGCAGAAACAAAAAACAACTGTCTTAAATGGGTGTTTCTCATAAAGGATTTTAGCAGCATTCTTTTGGAAGCAGGAAACATGCTTCCAACTTGGTACTCAGTGGAGTCTGAAACAAAGAAATCAGTTTTTCAGCTCAGGGCCCGTTTGTGAACAGTGTTTTTTTACAAGGTGAGCGTGGACGAGGTTGTGCTTGGAGTTGCCTCTTCTGGTTCTTGTTGATCAGAAAGGAGATCAGGACTTTTCTTTCCCAGGGATTTTGTAGTGGCAAAAATGACAAAGAGAKATTTCAAAACAGCTGAGTTAGAGGGTTACCACTTATGGGACTGTGGGCAGTAACGTGTTGGGGCTGCATTAGCTGGGTTTTTTCTGCAGTGCAATCCTACCCTTCTAAAGAGGTGTTATTTGTAAATATTTTCATGGAAAGGAAGTACTWTTGAGAAAATATTCAAAAGAATAATGATTAAGGTATGGTTTGGAGCTCATGGAGTGTATACAGAGATTTTYTGAGAGAGGTCTGTGTCTCTTGACACTTTTATTTTTAGATCTCAGGATCTAAAAGGGGGATTGGACTCTTCCCTGTATTCCATTTTGCTGTCACTGGGTTTGAATTCTGAAGAGAAACCAAAACACCAGTGTTAATAATGATCTATCAAAGATCTGTGTTTGACATTGTAAGGTCTCCACCACTGAATATCAACTGTTGCAGGAGGCACATGCATATTAATTATGGTTATTAATGGTTATGCAAAGCTAAAATGGCATCAGCATTCTCTTGAATGTTCCCTTCCAGTGCCTTTGCAGCTGGTTGCTAAATGTTCTAAGTCTCACATTTCTCCAAATGTCATGTGCTCTGGTTTGCTGCCTGTATTTTGCTAATTTCCACTGAAACCTTGCTGATATAACTTAATTGCTGTGTTATTTCAAGTTTGGGGGTTTTATTTAAGAATAGATATTACTTTTGAACAGAGATTGGAAATGAATGAGCTGTCCCTGTCTTTTCCTTATCAAAAAAAGCAGGGACTGTCACAGTAAGGATATTCTTGCTGCTTTTCTACTTGTGTCAAACAATTCTATTGTACAGAGAATCTGAGATTTATAAATATACACAGAAAGATAATTCTAACAAACAGGAAGAAACATTTCTGTCATTCTGCTGTTTCCAGCTCTAGAGTTTCCAATTAAAATTCTTTCTTCACATCAGTAATATATCCAGCATAGATAACGGCTCCCAACACAAAGTCCTTAATGCCATTAATGATTTGATCTTTCTGAGGATGTTATAAAAGGGATAGGAAAAGAAAGGCAGAGTTCTGTAGGTGTAAGGTTGCGCAGCAGGGAACTCCACTGATCTCAACATATTGGAGACTGCAAGGGAATTAAAGAATTGCAATAACCTGAGCTCAGAAAATGACATTTAGATGCAAACTGTCTGCTTCTGATTTTTACTTTTGTTCAGTTATTTGACTGTCTGGTTTAAAATTGCACCATGCATTCTTGCACAGAGTGGGAGATGAAGGAGWTGACCCTGCCTGCTAATTTCACATCCTGATTGCTGTCCAGCAAATCCAGAAGTGGCTCTGTATCAAAATGATTGCATTTCCATTTTCTCAAAATCTTTCATCTAAGAGTTTCACAAGAGATCTGGGAGGCTTGAGAACAGCTGGGGAATCTGCAGAAAGCACTTGGCCCTGTGCTAATTGTTGTGGTTATGCAAACTACCTTTGTCTAGAAATGACACTGGGCRTCTTTTAAAGAACTTCTGCATTGTCATTCTCTGATCCAGCTGTGAGGKAGGTACTCCCAAAGCAGACTCTTTCGTTTAAAAAATCGGCTTGTAAACTTCAGAAACTGAGAGTCAGCCTGTGAGCTAAGCAATGGGTTTGGTTTATGTTTCAAAACGGTAGAAGTGAGCTCCAGCTCTGCGCTGTGGTTGTGTGTTCCCAGAGCTGTGTTTCCCTGGCCTGACATGGATGCTGAGACAATTCCAGAGATCTCACACCATTCCTGGAGCCTGCAGGACAGGATGCAGCTCCTGCTCCCTGCTGGGTGGCTGGTACATCACCAGGCAGAGGGTATTTCATGAGCTTCTGCAGCCCCTACTCCACAGAGAAGGGCACAGAATTCCGGGAGACTCATCCTGATGGGGAATGTCAAAGCTCCTCCTGGACATGCCTCAGTGGCAGGAGGTTTGGGGGTTTGCTGCACATGATCTTCCTTGTTTTAAAAGTAAATGAATCGATAATAAATAAACAACCCAAACAGTGCTGTAATGAAGGATCCGTGGGTTAACTGGGGAGATGAGTGGAAGGCGAGTGTCCCTCTCCCACTGAGCAGCTGCTGATGAGTTAATTCATGCAGCAGTGCTGGAGCTTGCTCCTGGAGGAGATTCCTGCTGCTT
This sequence comes from Malurus melanocephalus, assembly GCF_030028575.1. Classification (NCBI taxonomy): domain Eukaryota; kingdom Metazoa; phylum Chordata; class Aves; order Passeriformes; family Maluridae; genus Malurus; species Malurus melanocephalus. The sequence goes on from NW_026623544.1 coordinate 392,469, forward strand.
TGTCAGCTACAGGAGAGGGGAATGTCCACAGAAAGGAGGAAACAAATCAGAGAAATTGAGTTTATGGCTGATCAGCTGCTAGGATTTATTTTCAGGTTCTAGGAACTTGAAATATCAGCTAGGGAGTCTTTGTTCTTCACTCAAGAGCCACATCTGCAGCAACACCAAGGCATATTTATTTTAAGACATAGCAGTGAAAGGGAAAGAATTTCTTGCTTAACAAAATTCCTAAGTCAAATGGAGGAGTTGCCACCCACTGGCAAAAACAATTTGGTCATTTCATTTTGTTTCTTCTATTTTTTCCTGCTTGCCAGTTTCTCTTCTTTCCAGGCATAACATGTTCACTTTTAGTCAAACACAGCAGATTCTAACAAAAAACTAATAAGCAAACAAACAAACAAACAAACAAAAAAAACCCCAAAAAACCTAATCAACAACAAAATCCCTAGCCAAACAAGCCATCTGTAAGAAAAGAAAGTTGACATCTCTTCTGAATAGTTCTGACTGTCCAGCCATTGCAACTTCATTTGCACTTAACTAACAGTGAAATATCCCAAATATCTTGCATGTCTTTGCTTTCTCTCATTTCTTCTGCACTTGCATTGGTAATCATTACTGCTACCAAGTAGTTTCTTACACTCAGCAAAGCTTCACTGATGGGTACTTTGTCATCTCCATCTCTCCTCTTTCCTCTCCATCTCTCTTCTTTCCTCTTTAGAGTACTCCCTCCCTTTTTCACTCAGTTGTACTCTGCTTTTGGCTCATTGGCATTTTCTGCACCACACAGGATGGCAGTGAGAGTCTCAGGAGGATGGAAGGGATCTGAAGTTACTCCCAATGAGTGCAGCTTCCCTTTTTTTTTGTTTTATTTTGTTTTGTTTTGTTTTGTTTTGTTTCTTCCTGAAGCAGGTGCCTCCCCTCTTTTGCATTTCTGTACCATGCAGGGCTGTTGTGCTCAGCACATCGATGCTGTTCTCCAGCTCGGGCAGGGAAGGACTGCAGCAGCATCACAGGAGGGAACAGGCTGCATTGCTACAGAATTTGGAGCACTGTGACACAGAGCTGTAAAAGAGTCTGGAGTTTGGTGTAAATGATACAGATGTGATGTTTCTGAGTGGGATTTGTCTCAAAGACAGAAAGAGCTGGAAACAGAGCACCATGTAGTGTTTTTCTCTTTTGAAAGGTTAAAGCAAAAGGATTAGGGATGCAACTTCTACTGGGATATTTTTTATTTTGCCATGGATGTCAACGGACAGATGAATTTATTTTTCAATGTTTGAAAATAGGGAGGGATGCCAGGGGGAAAAAGAAGGCTGTCAGGTAAAATGGTATCTTTTACATATCACAATAATCACTCTTACTTTGGTAAAGCTGTACACACCCATATTCAGGGAAACTGAACTACAGGATTCTTTTTCCAACTTTTTTCTCCCTGCAGAGGACAAGGATGGCATTGGGAGTGGCTTAACTCTCCCAGCCAAGGAGGAGCAGTGCAGGGTTTGCTCACTGATAAATGTGTGTTAATTATTGACCACAAACACACGTGGCTTTACCCCTGCACGGTGGCACTTGTGACCCTGGGGATCCTCAGGCACTGTGGTCCTGTTTGAGTTGTCAGAATTCTTAAGAGCTTCTACCTGGAATTTGTCTTCAGTMAACACATGTGCTTCCTTTCATTTTAAAAAGGGCACAAGGAAGGACTAGACTATTTATTTAGCTCCAGGGTGCCATCAGTTTTGATGTGACTGTTTCCAGCTGGAATAGAGAAAAACTCAGGATTCCTGAGGGGAAAAAAACCAAAAAACACACAAAAAAAACCTCCCATAGGAATACTTTTTGTTCTGCAAAGGGACCATATTTATTCTGCTTTATGAAGGAGTTAATTTTTAGATTGACCWTCATGTGTTGCATACTCTAAATGCATGAAAAATGCTGAAGTGGTTGCATCACCTGCAATATAAATTATAGCAAGAACTTCTCTAGGCCAGGTGAGTGTGTTTGGTGGGTGATTCTACTGTGGAAGGGACAGAAGATTATAGAATCACAGAATGTTTGGGTTGGAGAGGACCTGATTTTCAGAAGAAGCCTGTTATCATATGAGAACTCCCAGTGTTTTCTTTYCTTCCACGGAATGACATTTAGCATTTCATGTGCCCATTGTGGAGCATAATGGATCAGGAGGCTTTCTTTTGTTCATGATGCATCAGGAAAATGAACCTTAACTCCTTCTTCCAAACAAGATGTGCAGCTTTATTTTAAATTGTCATTGGATCCCACAGCAACACACACACAAACATTCCTGTTCTGCCTCAGAATCTTTTTATTAAACAAAACAGACAGAAAACTAGTGCAAGTCAACATGCASTCTGTTAGTATAATTCCTAATATTGAATTATTATTTTATTCATTAAATAAAGCAGTTGAAAGTTAGAGAATATTTAAGTATRTAAAGAAATCAGAGGTTTTTGATATTTGCCATAACACTAATCATGGTTTATACCTGAGCATTCTGACACATAAAAGATAATTAATTCATGACAGTAGTGTGTTCATAACTAGCTAAAATCTGTAATTCTTATAACTATACAGAATAAAATCTGTATGATTAACCTAAGAAAAATCCACTTGTATTTATTTGATGCTGACGTGAGACTGAGAGATTTCACTGTGTAATTCTATGGCTGGGTAGGATGCCATGCAGTCAGATGCCTGTGTATTTCTAAAATTAACTTTCTGCATATGTGTGCAGAGGTAAGAATGTCCTAGACTCATTGCCTGACTGCCTCCATCTTAGAGCCTGGGACATAGAGCCTCGTTTGCTTTATTTTTATCATTGAGCCTCAATAAATGTTAAGATTGTTGAAAATTAGGCCTTCAACTTCTAATGAATTTTGTCTTTATGTAAAAAAGAAGAACCTTTAATGCCAGTGGAAAATATGCATTATGTGGTTGTAAGGCAAGGAATATTTGTTTTAACTGATGAATGTTCTTTAAGTTTGGGTTACTTTAACATCTCCTTTATCTTTTGTTTTCTGGCTGAATTTTTATGAGTGTGGCTTTGAAAAAAAAAAAAAAAAAAAAAAAAAAAAAAAAAAAAAAAAAAAAAAAAAAAAAAAAAAAAAAAAGTGGTGAATCATGATGGAAAGATGTCTATAGGGATGTATTGATGCCTAAATCTGACTGCTTAAAACAAAGGCCAGACAAAATTGAGAGAATCCAAAGCAGTTCTGTTCATTGCAGTCCCTTCAGGGCCATCCAGGGCAGTCCCAGCCCAGCCAGGGGCTGCACCCACAATGGACAATGGCTCACGGCTTTTTYACCCTTTCTCACTTTTGTCCATTTGCACATCGGGATTTGCTGAATCCTCCAATTGCAGCTGCAGCCAATGCAGTCAAAAACTCCAACTTGGCTCCCCCAATTCTCTGTTCTTTCCATCTCTTGGGGCCTGGCMCAGGGAGGTGTCCTTGAGTTTGGGGCTGCAGAGGAATTGTTTTGTGTAAAAACGGGAGAGCAGGAGCTCAGCACTGTCTGTGGAGTGTGGAGTTAAACACTGAAGAATCACAGGGGTACAGAGACATGGAAATAGAGAAGCTGAAATCCTGAGGAATCAGAGTGTATGGAGAAATAGGGGATTGCCATCATCATCACCACCTTACCGTGTGACACAAGAAAATGCAGATATTGCACCTCTTCAGGCAGCTGGGCAGGAAAGGGGTATTCCTGTGCCASGTGCTGCTGGCACACAGGGATCACGGGATGTTGGCTTTGAGGTTTCCCGAACTCACTGAGGAGGAGCTGTGTGTTCTGCAATCATGTTGCTGACACCCTGCACCCGTTGCCTCTTGCAGATAACACCCTGAGCATCCTGGCCAAGCACGGTGGCTTCAGCCGGCAGAAGCAGGAGCTGTACCTGCTGCCCATCATCATCAGCGACAGCGGCACGCCGCCCCTGAGCAGCACCAGCACGCTGACCATCCGCGTGTGCGGCTGCAGCAGCGACGGCACCGTCCAGTCCTGCAACGTGGAAGCCTACGTGCTGCCTATCGGCCTCAGCATGGGCGCCCTCATCGCCATCCTGGCCTGCATCATCCTGCTCCTGGGTGGGTACTGATGGCACTGGGGACACGGCTCCCYGTTCCTGGGGGGCTGCAAGGGGGCAGGGATCCAGAGGAGGAGGGGCACTCCAGTCCTACACAGTGTGCAGCAGCTCTGGAGCTCCTGTCATGTCCTAAGAGCTGGACAGAGAAAGCAAAGTTCTGTTCTGAAGTAGTTGTACCCAAAAGTTACAGATTAATCRAATGGGAAACTGAAAATCAGATTGGGGTGTTAGGGCAAGATGAGTGCAGTGTGTGCTGCTCATGATGGGAAATGGGTCTGTTCCATCACGTCTGTTACATCTTCTGAGACTTGCATGAATCACAGAACATCCTGAGCTGGAAGTGATCCCCAAAGATCACAGATCCAGCCCCTGTCCCTGCCCAGACCCCCCACCAGTCCCCCCTGTGCATCCCTGGCAGCGCTGTCCAAAGGCTCCTGGAGCTCTGGCAGCCTCGGGGCCGGGACCATTCCCTGGGGAGCCTGGGCAGTGCCAGCACCCTCTGGGGACAGCAGAACCTTTCCTAAAATCCAGCCTGAGCCTGCCCTGGCACAGCTGCAGCCACCCCTCAGGTACCCCTCCAAACCCTTCCCCAGCCCTGTCCCTCCTTTGGATACTTTCTTACACCTTTATATCCTTCCAGTRTGTATATATTTATATTTGTATGTTTGTATTAGGAGTTTGTTCTGGATTGTAATGGCACGAGAGACACTAAAGCATCACAAGACAAGCAGTGTGGTTTATTTTAATAAAACATCCAACATTTGTGTACAACATCAAGCAAGCAAGGGAGAGAACAGTGAAGGGAGAGCCCTATTTCTGCACTTCACAGCTTCACGTTGTAACTGAGATTTACATCACTAACTGAGATTTCAGCATTAAACTGCAAAAACAAGTGTAACCCATTTAGCGTTTTTTATGCAGCTGTCCGCGGTTCTGAAATTGAGCTAAACTCTTTCTTTACTTACTGTCTCACTCTCTTTTTAGTTATATGGGTCTCCTGCAGTAGGTAGAAAAAAACTGATTTCCTTCTCCCATTAGGGGGATGTTTTTAGGAAAACACCCCCTAATTTAAACACACCATCCATAATATAGATCACTACAGACTGTGTGAATAATGATAGCCTGACTTCACTTCCAAAGAGAAAAGTTGAGGCTCAAAATTTGAAGTACTGGAATTCTTAATGCTTCCATAAAATTGAGCTTCAGATGTAAATATGAGCTGATAATCAAAGACTAGAGGACTAATCAGAGCTTCTGGTCAAATTTCCATCACCTGCATGGGGTTGAAGTTGATTTTTCAGCTTTTCACCCTTCTTAGCCCCAATTCTACAAAAAACAACCTCTCCCCTTCCTCAGCTACACTCACCATGTGGAGTTTGGTTGGGAATGTTTTGCCTGATCAGCCTGTGGTGCTCTCTTTGCAGTCATCGTGGTGCTGTTTGTAACGCTAAGGAGACACAAGAACGAGCCTCTGATCATCAAAGATGACGAAGATGTGAGGGAAAACATYATCCGCTACGACGATGAGGGAGGAGGAGAGGAAGACACGGAAGCGTTTGACATCGCGACCCTGCAAAACCCCGATGGAATTAATGGATTTTTGCCCCGTAAGGATATTAAGCCTGATCTTCAATTTATGCCCAGGCAGGGTCTTGCCCCTGTTCCTAACGGTGTTGATGTTGATGAATTTATCAATGTAAGGCTTCATGAAGCTGATAATGACCCCACAGCTCCGCCATATGACTCCATCCAGATTTATGGCTATGAAGGAAAGGGGTCAGCGGCTGGTTCCCTTAGTTCCTTGGAGTCCTCCACATCAGACTCAGATCAGAATTTTGACTACCTCAGTGAATGGGGTCCTCGCTTTAAAAGACTCGGAGAACTTTACTCAGTTGGAGAAAGTGACAAAGAAACTTGACAGTGGATTACAAACTTCTCCCCTGTTGACTTAATGATCATGTAATATTCTAGGGCCACTGCTGTTAGTTAAAACTAATGTGGCTTTTTGTTTTAGAGGCAAGTTTAGCGCCAGTCATCTATAAAATCAACTACATTGTAATGTTGAACCAAAAAAAAAAAAGTATATGTTAGGAGGTTAAGTCTTGTGGAGTGTGAAGTAAAGTATGTGGAGTGTCTAGAAGTCTTTGGATATTTGATATTCACTTGACCACTCTGAAGATGGAGATTCGGATCTTTGATTATCTTCAGTGAGTTGAAAAGAACAAAAAAAGAAATCGGTGCTCTCTTAGGAAATGGACTTGCAGGGATTTGCTGTTGAACAGTAGCTCCTGCCAGTACGTGTAAAGCTAAAGGTTTGTTTCTGCATTGCCAACAAAGATCCYGCCACAGAAATGTTCAAAGCAATATCTTGGTCTTCTGAGCAATGCTGAGCAGAAATGGCATTGCCAACCCCTGCTGGCTCCTACTGTGCAGTGACCATCCGTTGTACATACMGTAATTGTTGGCCACGTAACCACAGACTGAATATCATCTCTAAATATTGTGTCAAGCCTTAAAATATTCACATGTTCTTAATCCATTCCAGTGATGGGTAATAAATGCTACTAATGTGTAGAGATTCAGAGGCAGGGCTGCAAAGCCTTGCTTCACAGTAGGATCTTTTTTTTTCTAGAAGAAGGATCAATCCTGTGCTTCGTCTTCTGAAAGGAAAAAAAAAAAAAAAACAACAACTGTGAAATGGGATGGACTTACATAAATGAAAGAATTGCTGATTTTATTGCTAAAGATCGAATTTATTTGTTTAATCTTTGAAATAAATATTTTATTGATGTCCATTACTGCTTTTATTTATTAAGACTGATAATCTATAGAGTAAGATTATGAAGAAAACTAAATTATATCAGTTAGATTTTTTTTTCTATATATAATGAATGTTTCATACATGTACATTTTGAAAAGAAAAAATGACGAATTGTTGCAGGTTAAAGCAGTTCCCTGTCCATTTGCAGTAACTGAATTTTAAGAGAATGCTGGCAGGAATTAAACTTTCCCAGAGAAAACTTTTGACAGTTTTATATCTTCTTCATAAATCTAGTACCTGGTGTTTTTAATACAAGCACAAACAGCTGGAAGTAAACTGGTTCATGTGAATATTTAAACTATAGACTTTTAGAAATCCACACATAACACAGTACAGTTAAAAAAAAAAAAAAAATGCTTATAGTTCTCCACTGTATTAGAGCAGGAACCAGTGTGTACATAATTTTTCTGCTTCTGTTATTAGCATTTTTTTTTTCTATAATACTCATAGTGATGCACCAGGGCTCTTGCACACAGAGAAAGAACACTAGAAGCTGCGAGCATACTCGATTTGTAATGCAAACTTGCCATTTAGAAGTAGCAATTGTATAAGAAAACGACGTATTACATGCAAATCATTTTAATTTTCTACTTTGTTTTGAAGCTATATTATCGTTTGTTTATTTACTCCATGTATTGTATTCAGAGAATCTCCTGTATTGTTTCCTACTTTGTGAAATATATTTTTATAAATACTTCCCTTGTTATTGCTTTTCTTTCAGGTTTACCTGGGCACTGCAGAAAAGAATCTGCCTGAATAGCTTCAGGTTTTTTGAGGAGTGCAGTTTCCTCAAAATCCTTTATTTATTAGTTAAATACTTAGTTAAATACAGACAAAACAAACAAAAAAATCCCACCAAAAAAACCCAACAACAACAAAAAGGAGAGTATTTGAAACAATTTTTGACAGTGATTGCAGAATTTGTGGTGATGGGAGCACAGGAGTTGTGAGTGACTCACTGCAGCACACTGAAAAATAACCTCACATGATTTTTGTTAAAGCATTGCTAGTTAAAACCACCACTGATTTTAATTCCTCAATAACACTTGTGCTAACAGAGTTCTGAATGTATCACCCCAGTTTTGCCTGTATTTCAAAWGGGAACATTGACTTTGCTTTAGCTGCAGCATGATTGGTTTAATGATGTAGTCTGTGGGTAACTAACATATTAATGTCACTTTGATAGGTATGATAAAGATTTTATTGAAATTCATGAAGTACCCAATACATTTAAGTTACACTGCATTTTAAAAAAATGCTTTTGAATAACGGTATCTAAAAATTTTGGCAAAACACAAAACTAAAGAGCAAAGTCCTCTAAAGGTAGGGAAGAAGCAGTCCTGAAGATTTCAATGAAATCAAACACATTTCTGTAGCTCACTGCAATAAAAGCCAGGATTACTGTTACTGGTTGCTTTCTCCGAGCGTCAGGGTGTTCTGAGCTGCCCTGCCGTATCCAAACCAGTGTAAACAGGAAAGGGATTCAAAACTGAGCCACTTTCTGGTGTCCATCCCAAACCTGGGAGCCAGGGAAGTGCTGTGAGCACAGATCATGGTGCTGTCTGGGGCCACATCAGCGTTCAGGGCAAGGCTCTCTGCTCTGACTGACTTCAAGGCCACACTGGAGAGTTTAGCAAAGCTCTTTTGTAGGAAAACTCACAAATGGAAAACCTTCTGATTGCCTTTCTGATTGAAAGTTCCATCTGAGACCACGACGGCGCATTCAGTAATAAGATTTCCAGGGAAAAAAAATCCCATCACTGGCACTGTAGGAGAGGCAAAGCATGACAGAAATCTCATCATTGTCAGTCAAAAAGAGAWGGGAGTTGCTGCTGTTGGACACAGCTTTAAATTGGGCATTTCTGCAGCTTTTAAATAGGAATAGCTACAAAGCAAGGGGGAGAAAAAGAACGAATGAATTTCTGACCTATCAGTAGGGACGTGCTGTTTCTTGTGTCATCACCTCCCCACCAAAAGGAAATTATTAATTCTGCAAACTAATTCCATGGGATTTGGATATAAAATTTATACCAATACATGTAAGAGGGTTGAATGTCCATCGTTCACTTTTCCAGTACTTCTCCTTTTTTGGCAATAAAATTAAACCAGCATAAGATTATTTTGGATGACAAGTGTATTTAGGAGATTAGATCACTGTGTTCTGCATTTCACATCTAGATTTAGACATATTAACAGCACTCTTTTTAAGCATGTAAAAATGTAATTCATCTTTTTCAACAACATTTAATTAGCGATTGACTCATTGCAAGTGACAAGGAAAAGGAATTAAATGAGAATTATTAATACTGATAAATTTGAGAAGYAAATTCTCAAAACCTTTCCCAAGTGCCAAGAGCCCCATTGATCCTGGCCTCATGTGGTTTGTCTCAGCTGCTGAAATCATCCCATCCATGAAAGCTGGAATTGTGAGGTGTTGGCCTGCATGTTGTAAAGACACARAATTCAGCTCAGGCATTTCGAAAACACTGTGCAGGGAATGTGTGTGCAGATGTTTATTAAATATCACTCATTTGGCTAGAGCCCTTCAATGTGTCCTGTCCTTTACAGCAGCTGAAAGCAGAGACTGTGTGCCCTGACCTTGAAATCAGATCACGGCAAGCKCATTTAAATACATTTTTCACCCAGTATCATTACACCTTTTTTGTCTATGATGCCTTTGAAATGACTGAAATACAGAGGAGAGAAAATGGCTCAAGACTTCCATTTAAATCAGCRGATGCTGATCACAGGAGCAACATTTAACACTATGGCAACTCCCAAATCCCATCAGCTCCGTGGCAGTGTGGCAGTGACAATTCTCAGTCTGGAGAAYAGACAGAATGTCTGCAAAATAGTCTGCTTGGAATAACTCTATTTGTACAGCTCTGCTAGAGATGGAGCCGCTGATTTTAATAGAAAGAGAAAAATAAATCAGCTCTGCTACATCCGTGCAGTTGCATCTACCTACAAATGCGTGTGGCAATATTTTTTAGCAGCCTSCATGGCTGTGGAATTCTAGAAATGGATAAATGGGCTTAGAAAGCTTCTGCAAGGTCTGTCCAGCTGGGGGAATTCTTGACAGGCAGCCTGTTTCTGTGTCTGATTTCCTTGGGATATAATTCCAGTCTGAATGGAGCTGTTTGACTGTTTCTTCTCCTTTGCCTGCTCCTCTCTCTGCCATTTCATCTATCCTGAGCTGTAATCCAGGGAACAGARTGTTGGGGAGTTCATTCAGACCGTGGAGCTCCTCTTCAGGTGTGTTCAGGGACTGGAAAGCACAGCTCATCCAGGATGGTGAGGTTCACCAAGCTCCCTTCCTCCTCTAGGGAACRCTGAACATTGAGCTGCTCATATGAGAGGACTTTTTCTGTGTTTAAATTATGCTGAAAAATCTGAAGCTAATGATGGTGATTTTTAATTAATAGAAAAATATAAATAATAGAAAAAAATTGTTCATTAGCAGCAGACGTTCATGAGTGTTTCTGATCAAGAGAAGGGAAAAGTTCATCAAAAGTGCATTGGAACTGCAGGGACAGGAGCCAGGGAATGGCTTCCCAGTGCCAGAGGGCAGGGCCAGATGGGAGATTGGGAAGGAATTGTTCCCTGTTTGGGTGGGCAGGCCCTGGCACAGGGTGCCCAGAGAAGCTGTGGSTGCCCCTGGATCCCTGGCAGTGCCCAAGGCCAGGCTGGACATTGGGGCTGGGAGCAGCCTGGGACAGTGGGAGCTGTCCCTGMCATGGCTGGGGTGGGATGAGCTTTGAGATCCCTTCCAACCCAAATGGCTCTGTGATTCTGTGTAAAGAGGTTGCTAAAAGAATATTTTTCAGATKTGGAAAGTTCTTTATCAGTGGCAGGATACCCTAGTAAATTTAAGCCTAGTAAAAATAAAAATATCAAAAGTAAAAAGTGAGACCATTCAGTGTTATTGGAGCTTGCTTTCAGACCACAGCACGTGCCATTAACAGAAAATGGAAAGTACTGATGGAGTGAGCATTGAAAGCTTTCTGTGCTCTATCATTCRGATAAGTTGGACTTGTATTATTTCCACATTTGTACACTATTTGTGCAAGATAATATTCTGGCTTTGCAGAAGGTGGAAACCAATTTAACTTGCTGTATAATTCACAGTGATGGGTTTTGTAATCACACTGCAAAATGAGTCTAGCTGCTGTGTTATACAATACTGATACTGGCTTGTGTGCTGCACAAGCAGACCCTCTCCAAACAGTGTCATGGTGTTCTAAATGAGAAAATAGAAAAGTCCTGACAATGCTTTTTGTGCCACTGCAACTAAGACATCTTCCAAAATGGCTCATAAAAGCGAGCTGAAGCACAGAGTTTCTGGCAGAGCCTTGTAAATGTGCTCATTAGCATTTCAACACAACCATCTCGTCTTTTTTTGTTCCTCCAACCCCCCACACTGCAAACGTTAAACCAGGAAAATCAACAACATGGAGATTTCATCCCTCTCTTCAGAAGGGATGTAGAATAACTTGCAACATTCCCTTTCTTCTCCTTCCACTCTCGCTGGTGTGTGCTTGAAGGGGGTCTGTAGAAACCTGAAGGCAGGTTGAGGGGGTGATTAGAGTTCACCTGTTTTATTCCATGAGTGGAGAAAACATTTTTGATACAGGAGCAGTAATACCCTCTCCTGATAGTCTTCTGCACACTCCCCAAAATAGTAATTTAATTTTACTTTGACAGCTCAAATCCCTGTTCATCAGAAGGTTACAGGCTCATTGTCTTGTGGTAGATACCTGCAGAAATGGAAGGGACTTGAAAATCATCATTTTCCAYCCCCTGCCATGRGCAGGRRCATTTTCCCCTGTCCAGGGKGCTCCCAGCCCCATCCAGSCTGGCCTTGGACSYTTCCTGGGATGTTGATGCAGTTTAAATCCAGGCTCATTCCACRGGGCTGATGARCTCAGAGATTTCTTCCTTWACTCAGTGAGAATGCTGTGATTTGTGAAGTCTGGAAGAAGCAGCCAGGAGGGCAGCAGGCAGGCAACCCTGAGAACTTGTGGTGGCAAAATGGTGGGGGATTCTGGAGTTCTCATCTTGCATCTTACTTGTGTCTTGGTGTTGGCTAAGCCTAGCCTTGTCTTTTTTACCTTCAAAATATTTAGCAGCAAAAAAAATCAATTCCCTCCTTTTCATAACAGCTTGTTTTTGAATTATAAAACAGGTCTTGTGGTTGGGGGTATCTTTTTGTCCTTTCTTTCTTTGTTAGTGCAGCGTTCCCTGATGGCAGCTCTGACACAGTTCATTCTGCCAAATTTCACAAGCTGGTAATTTTACCAATGAATATGAAAACAAAAGATGTGCATTTTTTTTAACTGAAATATTGTTTGTGGAATTGGTAGCAGCAAAACCAGTTGAATCACCTTTAAAACAAATTCCAGCATTTCCACATTTCCTGCCAGATGGGATCACTTTTGGACTCATTTTCAGATGTACCAGTGCTGGCAGTTTCATCTGCAAGGGAATACCTCTTTAGGCACTGCTGAGGGATAAGTTTCCTAYATTTTATAAAAGAACAATACCATGATTTTAACCCAGGGATGCAGAAATAGGGTATTTCACTGAAAATCATGTGAACAGGTAGAATCCAGAGCTGAATTCCAAGTGCTGGTGTGAGCTCAGGGCAGCTGGTTAGAGGTAAGCATTGGATTATGTTGGCAATTTCCTCCCTGGCCCAGCCCAGGGCTCTCATCTGAGGCTGATCCTGCAGGGATTCTGCCGTGGCAGGGTGGGGAAGGTGTCACCTGAACAGGACAGAGGTGCCTGCCTGGGCTGTGTCTCCAGGCAGCTGCTGGAGGCTTCAGGCAGCTCTGGCTTCTTTCCAGCTGTGCTCTGCTTCCAGCTGTGGCACCCACAACCACCAGTTACACCCGATAAAGGCAGGGCAGCCTGGGGTGGAATGGCATCTGAGCACGGAGCAGGAGAGACAATCAATCCTCACCAAAAAGGTCAGGGATGAATCACCAAATGCGCAGGGGGTTTCAGGGGTGTTTTCCAACTCTTACATCACATGCAACAGCAGCTGTTTATTTTATTCCATATAATGYCTCTTCCATAAATAAAAATAACAGTGTATGACAAAGGGGCTTTATTTAGGCTGTCATGAATGTTTACTGCTTCTCTTTTCATAATTTATCACCAAAAAAAAAAAATAAAATAAAAAAAAAAAACAGGAAATTTTCAGCCCATGATTATATAGACCCAGTCTAATATTTGACCAAAACAGAAGACTCCATAATTTGCTTCTTTCTGTCCCAAAAAACAAAAAAAAAAAAACCAGGAAATTTTCAGCCCATGATTATATAGACCCAGTCTAATATTTGACCAAAACAGAAGACTCCATAATTTGCTTCTTTCTGTCCCATCCTCATGAATGCTTTTGGATTAATTAATTAATTAAATTTAGCACTGTGTCTGCTCTTGTCCGTGTGGCAATTAATTTGAGAGTCTTTTAATTCAGCCTCTAGTAAAAACCATTTCAGGCAGCCTGCTAATATCAGAGAGGCAGGAAAAGTGTTATCTTACAAACCTGTGATTGCCTGAATAACTATTTTTCAAGTTTTCCCATAGCTTCTGTTTCTGAAAATATTTCATCCCTTAAAAATGTATGAAAGAATTAGGTGAGAGGTTTTTTGCAACCTTTATGTTACATAAGCAGAATCTAGTAATTTTGAGAATTTACTTSTCCTTATGGTTCATGATGGGCAAAGGAGCACATATTGATGTGAAGGCTTTTATTATCTAAAAAAAAACCCAACTTATAGTTGAGAATAGAGAGAAAAAGAAAGACATTTAAAATGGAATCTATATATTTATATATTTTTCAGAATTATTCTTACTAGTTTTAATTTTAATTTCTAGTCATATTTTTGGTGTGTTTTGCGGCAATATACAAATATACTATCAATCATAGGAAAATAATTYGTGTGAAGAGAACACACATTATTGCTGCAAGTGATCCTTTCATCATGGAATTTGATGGCCTGATATAAATTTAGTTTCTGGCAAGGGATTTTGGGAGCTGTAGTCCTYCTGGAGGGTTTGGATGCCTCCATGGGTAAGGCTTGATGGGCCCGGCCCTACCCTGTGCCAGCTGCTCCAGGTGTGAGGGATCATTTCTCTATTTCTGGCTTTTGTTTCTGATTGCTTTCTGGTGATAGGTGAAGCTCAGAAAACTTAGCAAGGCCCTGAGTCAGATGTGATACAATTCATCCTGATCAGGTATATACCAATGATTTTTATATTTATTGAAAGAATTTCCCTTAAAAACTGAAATTCAYGTTTTTGCAATGCCTATAAAATGTTGTTTCTATTCACAGCACTTGGTGTTAAAACATTCTAACAAATTCCTAGAAGTGATGAAGAGCTAATGAGGGAAAAGGGGTACAGCTGAAAAAAAATAAAAATAAAATAAAATTATTGCCATGAGTAGTTCACCTGCCTCAAAGGGTAGAAACTTCCCCTGTGCAGGGAACCAGAGTGAGATCCATTCACCACTAAATTAACACCTGAACACACTGAATATGGCCCCGTGCTCTGCAGAGATTTTCTCTGAGGACACGAGCACAGAGAATAAASTTTCCAACTCGCAGCTATTGCCGTTCCTCTGGCAGTCCCATCCATCACTGAACTTTCCTGCCCGCACCCAGTGCCTGCACAATTCTGCTGTGCAGTGCAAACTGAAAATTCAAACGGTGTCCATGATCTGGGATCGAGGGAGTAGCTCAAACAGAGGGTGCCACTTGTAATCCAACCCCTGTGCTGCAATCTGGGGCTCAGAATAATTGGTTTTGGTGTCTGTGCAGACATAAATTTAGTGTCTATCCCCAAATCAGTGATTTGTGGGATGAGTAGCAGAGCAGAAAGCAGCATAAACAAGAATAAAAACCTAGATTTTATTTTTTTTTTTCAAAAATACACTATAAATATGAAACAGGGTATGTGTGTGTAGGATGACAGCAAATGACAGAGAAAGTATCAAAATTTTGAAAAAACACTCTGCAAACATGGTCATTTAAATCCCTGACATTCAGCCTTTATAAAAAGCACAGATAGGTCAGTTTGTACATTTCTGAGGCATTTTTAGTCTTGTGGGATAACTCTTAGGAAACTTGTACATCTCCTCAAGTTATTGTCTCCACTGCTCCTGTGTGAAACACAAATAACTTTATTTTTTCTTGATATGAAGGAATCATCATCGCAGTCACATGATCTGAACCATAATGTGTGTCTGACAATCTGAGCATGCCTTCAACAGATTTCATGTTTCAGATTGCCTTTCACCCAGGGGTGAAAGACAATCAAACATCTCGCAGGAGTTCCTTCTGATGTTTCAGTGTTTCATCCCTGTGATTTGATGAGATTTATACAGATCCTTCATCTGTTACAAGTGGAAAGAAGGAGAGATGAAGTGGACTTTTTTAAAAGAAGGAACCACTCTGGCAGGACCATTTCAGAAAAACAGCATGGAGCCAAAATTATTTTATACAATTTGGAAGAATTTCACAGCAATAAAAGAACATCATAATTTTTATTCTTACTGTTTTCTAGACCAAATGAATTTCTGCATCACCACGTGTATTAGGGAGAGAACTACAATGATGCTGATGATCTTATTAATGATGCTCAAAAAGAGCTGGATAACTCCAGGATTTCCCTGAATTCACAAGTTGAAGCCTGAATTTGATTGCAGATTAATCCTTCCCCGTGATACCCTCAGTGTGGGTATACCTCACTGACTGAGCTGGGGATTGCATCCACTGCACWGCTCTCAACATCCCAAATCCTGATGCCACAGATCACTCTCATATTTTCTTTAAAATCATAAAGAAAATGCATTTGGAGGAAAGCTCCTGAGAGCTTCTTCCTGCTGGTACAAGCTCTAAGCAAGCCCAGGATTTGTAGTGGATTCCTTCCCTCYGTGAGGCTGGAAGTCTTTCCAGGAAAATCTGTGTCAATGTTTGTGCATGGACATGGGATGCATTCCTGGAAATATCTGTTTAGAGGGAGCCTTGGTGAGCTCAGCTGGATCAGAAGGGGCTATTCTGTGTCCTCAGGGGACCAAAGCAGGACTATTTTACTGTCTCACAGCACACAGAGCATTCCCGAGTGTAAATAAAGGAAGGCATTAAAACCAGAGCCATGGCAGGTGAAGATTTGGAGTAAAAWTTCTGGTCCCTTGCAAAATTAATTCCTCTTGACAGATAAGGAAAAAGRACTTTCAGATCTTGTTTTGTAAAAAAAGTATGCATTAAGCTGAAAGCAGATCTATGGGGCTATAAATAACCTGAATTTTTGAGTAGGAATTGTCATTGTAATACATGGATCAATAAAGAGGATTTATATAGTCCCCAAGCAGATACTTCAGAACAATGGTCAATTCCTCATTATCCTTTACTCTGAGCTTGTCTCATTTTATGTGCTATCCTCTCAAAAAATTATTCCTGACTGATGCCTGTGTGCTTTGCTGATGATATTCCTGTGTTGCATGCCAAACTTTTACGTGGCCAGAAACAAAAAARAAATCACCCTCCTGCCAATTCCCCTCTCTCATCTCTGCTCTGTTTTCTGACAAGAGGGCAGATGCACTTTCCTAAGGTAATGCCATTTAGTCAGTTATCGTTTTCCTTATCACCCCCTTTGGTATCATAGAGATGAATTGTGCACTTATCACATGGTTTGTGCTATGTTTGAGTCCTGGGTGATAAATGATTTTTAAACATGCACCAATCACTTAAATGACAATGTTATGTGCCAAAATAGTGTCCCTTTCAGGAGCTGGTGCTGTGTTAAGGGATACCTGTGCAAGGAGAACAGAAGATAAACTTGGTTTAAATTATAAAGTCTGTAAAAAAAAAATTAAAATGTGTCATTGCAGCTGGATGAATTCTGAAGTCCATCTCAACAGTAAAGATGGAATAAAAGGACAATTTTCCCTTCTATTGCCTGAGATCAGTGAATGGCAGAAAGGGAGGAAAAAAGGAGCAAATGATACTGGATTGGTGAGAGACAAAACGATGGAGGTTAAAGAGTCACTGCTATTCACAGGAGGTCCCTCAAGCATTAACCTGGTTATTTACCTCCCTATTGGAGCAGAGAAAGAGCACATTAATGGTTTAATTAATAGCCAGGCTGTAGAGGCTCCAGCATGGCAAGGCACCAGAACAAGATTTCCTTGAGAGATTGGGTCCATCAGGAGTCACAGGGAATGGAAGGGGAGAGATGCAATTCTGGCTCTTCAATGCACATTATTACAAGTTTCCCCTGCTGTAGCAGCAGAATGSCTCCTTTTCTCACAGTTACCTGCACAGCCCCTCAGAACTGTGACAAGGGGCTCTTGGACACCTTGCACAAATGAAAAATAAATATCCTTTGTGTGATAAAGCAGGAACCTGCACCACAAACCTGTGCATGTCCTGTAGGGCCAGGAGAGCCCTTTTCCCTTATTTATATTAAAGCAGACAAGAGCTGGAACAGGCTAAAAAAAACATCCTATAACTGGAAAAAGTGTGACAGAAACCAGCAGATTTTATGTTTCTGTTTTTTGATTATTTCTTGTGTTAGCAGAGTTGTGMTATTAAAGTGAACAAGAACCTTCCATTGAGCTGCATCAGTGAGACCAACTAATAATTAATGAGTGCTCAACATTCAATTCAATATTTTCTCAATGTTTAGAGAAGYGAGATGCCTCATTCCTTAGGTATATTTTTAACTGAACCAAGCTGGAATTTCTTAGTCAGTTCAACATCTAGATATTTTTTAGTCAGAAAATTAATTTGCATGTCCCTGCACTCCTGTGAGTGCGAAGGAAGTGSACTGAGTGGGAAAGGTTTTTTTCTGAGGAGTCCAAATGGGGATGGCAGTCTCAAGAGATGAAAAAATTACTCTGTCTTGCTTTTTGTACCAAAGGGATGCTCTGGATAATCAGTTAAAAAGCCTTTGAAATGAACCTTCAAAAATTTTAGAATCATCCCTCCCTCATAAAAGGCCTTTTTCTCATCACATCAGTGAGATGAAATGAAGATAAAGGTTACTCTGTTTAAAATCATTTCTTTCTGACATTGGTTTGAATTTGGCTTTTTTTTCTCACTCTCCAGCAATCTCAGCGGAGACCATGTGGCACAGGCTTGGCAATTTTTACATTTCAATGCTGTTTGTATTCCTAGATCTGAGCAGATAAGCAGGGATGGGAGCCTGCCCKGAATGTGGAATGTGCTGTCCTGGAGCTGGGGAATCATTGTGCTCCCCTGTGGTTGTTGGTGCTCCAGAGGGATTTGGGGCTGCAGGAGAGGGCTGTGGGTGCCAGAGGTGCTGAGTGAGCCCTGCCCCACTCCTGGGAGAGCTGGGACACCCTGGGACAGTGGGACCTGCTGGGACCCTCTGGATCCTGCTGGAACCCACAGCACAGCTCTGCTCTTCTGGAGGAGCAGCTGAGCCCTGCCCCATTCCTGGGACAGTGGAAAACTGCACCCCGGGACAGTCGGATCTGCTGGGACCCTCTGGATCCTGCTGGAACCCACAGCAAGGCTCTGCTCTTCTGAAGGAACACCTTTGGCATCGGGAGGTCTTGGGCAAATGGTCATTATTGTCTGACCCCAGCTGGGCTGTGAGGAGAAAATACAGAGAAAATWCAGGAGGACTTATTTGGGGAAAAARWKGRRGGKKGGKYYTKKKGRARGGRAWWAMMMMWYCYKGGKWAMMMCMRGRRRAARKYYKSMRKTTYYYMMYYMAAWTYYTKRMCMRSYKKTKSYTCYYCYTTTYMWTWMMRSMMMAWTKGTGTGACAGTGAGGAKRGAGAGTCWCCAAAGGTGTCCCCTCYSTCCCCCTCACCCTCGGGATTGTTTCTGATGGACAATTGGATTGTCCTAAGAGAACACCCTGTGGGACTGCAGGAGGAACTCTGGATGCTCAGATAATGAATATATTCCAGAGGGGGGAGCTGTGATTGACTTTGGTGGACAAAAGGGTGTGAAATAACTTTGRGGACTTGGCTAACTGGGACAACTGGGCAAACTGGGCAAGCTGGTGTCGTGAGGCTGAAGGTGGGTTCTGGGTGATCCCCTGCCTGYAGGGTRYSTCCAGCCTGGCCACAGGGGACACTCACTTTGGGATGGGTGAGGAGATAAAACCCCAGAGGGGCTCTGTGCCTGTGCCTGTGCAAGGCCAAAGGCTGCAAAGCTGGGCATTCCCACCCAAACCTGCTTCTCTTCCACCCTCTGTTCCTGTTCCAGCCCTCTTCTGTCACAGACTGCTCTGGCACTGTTTCTGCTCTGCACAGCCATAAATCTGATCACCATCACCCCCACCAGCAGGGCTGGATTTCTGATGCCTGAGCAAGAGCCTTCCCTCTGCTGTTCTGCTCTGCTGTGTCAGCTACCATACAAAGAAACAGTTTTTTGGGTTTTTTTTTTGGCAAGTCATGACCCAGCAGGCTTTAGGCAACACCATTCCATGAATTATCCATCCAGATTCCTGCTCATTTCCTCCACCATTGTGGATCTGCAGGAATTTCAGTGAAGTTATCCAGAGGCAGCTGAGCCAGTGCAAGGAGCTGTCCCTGGGTTTATCCAATGCTCCTCCATTTCCACTGCAATTGCCATGCCCACGTGTGGACACTGATCCTTGGGACCAATCCCTGTCAGAAATTCTGCTTTCATCTTCTTCGCTGTTTTACTTGTCCTCCATGATAAAAAGTCCTAGATTTTTATTTTTTTTTTCCTTCTGTTTTAGGGAAAAGCAGCAGGCCTGAAGARAATGCAAATTATTTCTGGTTCGCTTTTTGTGTATATCACGGATAAAAGGATGAGATAACAGGAGTTCCATAAAAGATCAACATCCTTTAAAGGTGTGACAGATTATGCATCCTTTGTTATCTAAATATTTCCTTCTCCCCATTCTCTGTGTTTTGGAAACACCAGAAGTTATCAATCACCTGGAACTGTGCTGATGTTTCCATGGCAGTTTAACAATTAGGTCTGTTCACCAGGGGGCCCGATTAGTCCAATAAAATCCTTTGTGCAATTCTTTCACACAGAAAATTACCCTGTGTTGCCAGCCTAAGAATRAAGTAAAATTATTCTGGCCACAGGCACTTATTTTCTCATTGATACACAAAATTCAAGTTTTAAATGCCTTTATTGTGCTCCTTTAGGTCTCTCAGAGCAAGGGTCCATGACCAGAGCAGCCCTGTGAACAGTTTGCTGCATTTGCCCTGCTAAGCTGCACATCAGCATCTAAAATTGCCCCTTCTCCTGAGCTCCTAAGCCAAATTTAGGAGTTAAATTGCTAAAATAATCTTAATTTATTAGATGGGCTCTTGTACCCACTGTCCATGTGCTCCTAAAGCTGCCCTGTGACCCCTGTCCTCACCTGGCCTTGGATCCCAGGGGCAATCCCATTCCCAGCTTTGGGATATCCCATTCCCAGCTTTGGGATATCACAATCCCACCTTTGGGATGTCCCATTCCCAGCTTTGGGATATCCCATTCCCAGCTTTGGGATAGGAGTGAAGTTCCTGTCACACCTCAGTTTTTGTGCTCCTGTCCGTCCATGGGACATTGCTGAGGTGCAGCATTTCCTA
>NW_026623544.1:413843-422072 GCF_030028575.1 Malurus melanocephalus
GAGTCTGTGACTGTACCAAGAGATAATCAATGCCAAGCAGAATCAAAAYATGGTCATCACTTTTTATTCAGAGTGGAACAGATGCTCAACCCACATCATWGCCATGGAGACCTTGGAGTTCCTGAGTGTCCTGTTGGTGAACCCTTAGAGATGTAAATGGGACTTGCAGCTCTTATTGAGGTTTGCATATGCAGAAATATAAAAATGAGGTATCATCTACCTACATGCAGCCTATAATTTCCTTCAGACTGATTTGTGAGTATTAGTGCTAATTTTAGCTTTTCTGAGAGTCTGTGTTACRTTTCCTATAAACCAAACAGCAGAGTAACACCCTTTGAAAGTACCTTGAATTTTCAAACCTGTTCCCAGAAGCTGGAGCAATGCCCAAASTTATCTGGTGTAAAATCAGTTAATTTTGCCAAGTGGACTGTTATTTGGGGCTTTTTATGTAACTAATATTTTGATAAGAGCAATAAATAACTGCTAATATTGTTTCTTGAGGTGATGCTCTCCCTTGTGGCTCTCAGGGCTTCATGAAGGTGCTGAGGTATCTGTCAATAAATTCCATGTATCTAAAGTGTTATTACAGATCTGTTCATATGTGTCTTGATCAGATAGCTGGTTATATAATCATCATGATTACCCCAATTAATGTGTAGGAAATGATAAWGCATTGCACACTTCATTTACATTATTTAGCCTTGCTGGATTAACTCAGATCAGTAATGCATGTTCTGTGCTCTCCAGTATTGGTTAAATATTTCTCTTYTGGGTGTACTGTTCAGCATCAGCCAAGTGAGACACCATTCAGAATGGACACTGGCACAAAAGCCCCAAATAATCCCTGCACAGGGAACAATGTTGGACTCATTTGGAGGTTTTTTTGCATGAGTGCAAAAGAAAAAGTGAAATATGAGGAAAGTGTTGTAGATACTGAGAAAGCATAAGGTGGCAGAAAGTATAAGATAACACAACAGCCTCATACTTACTTTTGTGTTTTTTTTCAGATTACTGGACACATAGATTTTTTTAATTAACTATTTTCACCATGTTAACCATTTTTAAGTCAGGAATATCATCCCTACAATTTCTCTAGTGCACTAAGCTGCCTGAAATTTTTCTAGCCATTCAATATTAAAACTGCGGGCAGCACCAAAAAAAATTCCTAATATAACACAAGCAAAACCTCTGTAAAACCTCCTTACYCCTCTCTCCTCACCTTGAGATGAGTTTTGGAATTGAACTTGATTTTAATGAAATACAAAATTGAACGCTCACATTCAGACCACGCTCACTTTTGATATTGTACTTGCTCACCAACTATTTTTCAGTGTGTTCCTCTCTTCCCACAGCCCATTGGAGAATCCATTTTCATCAGCTGACTGCCTTGGTAGCAGCTCAGCCCAAGCTAACAATGTTTTTTTCTCAAAGATAAAACAATAGCAGAGTTCTTCCAGTAATGCAGTATTTTTTTTTTTTTGTTTAATTTCTTGTCGTGTTATGCTCAGATGTCAGTTTTCAGTCAGATGAAATGAAAATTATATCCTTAAGCAAACAATGGAGGATTCTGCCAGTGTGACCTTTAGGGTCAATCATCTCATTAGCAGTCAGCTTTTACAACTGCGTGRTATTTATAGGAGAGGGATTTACAAGCTGTTACCAAACAACAAATTAAATTGTCCATGAGCCATCATCATCTGATCAAGAAATTCCCCATGGGTAACAAACAGGCTGCTGTTTTCTCAATGGGAAGTTTTGGATTTTTTTTTTTTTTTTGTCAGCATAACCTTTATAGGGAACAGTCCCCTTTTTTATGATGACAAAAATCTGTGCCATCAGTGCAAACAGCTGCAGATTCACAGTGAAATTCAACAGTCACAAACCACAAGCCTCATTTTAATGAATGCTCACAGGCATCTCTCTCATCTGCTAATTGTTTTCAATCAAACTTAAAACACCACAAATAGAGAGTGCTCAGTAGTGCATTTACAGTCTCCATTAACTAACATTTTTTTATTAAATATGTTTAAAAAGCAATAATCTGAGGAGATAGCTTTAGGAAAGATTTCCATCTCTGCATTTTAAAAATAGTGGTATGCTTTCAAAAAAAAGCCTGAGCATGATGGGATATAACAAAGAAGTGTGTTGTGACATCAAATATCCAATGTTCTTGAGGATTAGGAAAGGCAGAGTTCTACTCTATCTGATGGTGGTGTTTCACACTGAAGAATTTTTGTGCACAAACACTTTAGTTACTCTCACAGGGACCATTCATTTCACATGCTTTGCTGGTTTTGCTTTAATCTTTCAGGTATTTTAGTCTTAAATATTAATCTGCTCATGCAAAGTCTGTTAATTGTTGTGTTTGCCATCAAACTGCTTATCACTTTTAGAAGCCTTAAGTTGCTGTGCCATTGTGTGAGTTTACCTGACTTTCGTGTGTTCTCCTTTAATACTGCTCTTTAAAAAAAAACAAAAAAAAAAAAAAAAAACCAAAAACAAACAAACAAACAAACAAAAAAAAAAACCCACCACAACAACAAAAAATACCCAAATCTGGTCCTAATCTATCACTTTCCCTTGTTTCAGGATTTAATTTTTGATTCTTTTTCAAAGAAAAGCTTCTCCTGTAAGTCATTGTTCTTGTCCTGACCTCTCTTTGGACTGCACATGGATAGACAGAGAAATGCAGAGCTCCTGAGCTCCTTACAGATAGATGGTTCTGGAAAAGAAACAGAAAGGAACAGAATCCTGAGTCAGGTACTTAATTAAAAACAAAACAAAAGCCCTGAAAACTCCCCAGAACTTTCCTACACTTAAATATTTATCGTATTAGATTTTGTCAGGTGGGATAGGGGAGRCTCAACACTGATACTTTAAGTTCAAGCAGAACAACGCTCACTTCCCATGAAAACTAAATGCAGTTTGTGCAATCTACCTTCATCTGTGCCAGAGCTGGGTCAAGTGAGCCAATCCTTCATAATTCACTTCCTCCATGACCCAAATAATGCCACACTGACCTCTCAAATATCACGAAAGCCAATGAATTTGGAGAAATCTGGTGGCTCTCTAACTGATAACACCRCCCAGAGCAGGCCTGAATGCTGCCCTTGTGCTTAAATTTGTGGAAAACATACAAAAAATGCCCTGCAGGACATACAACACAACATGAAATTATTCTGATTCCTCACACAGCAGGATTGCAATCCCAGTAATTTGCAGAAACAAAATTTGCTTTTGTCAGGGTAGTGGCTCTCCAAAGGTTATGATTTTTTTCCATGTTTCCAGTTTTCCTTGAAAAGATGAATCTAAGCGTAGACTGGCAAGAAGCCTAAGAGAATATGGAATTTTCACCTCGAGAAGGACATGGTCTGTGCCTACTTTCTGATATATTTAGCAAAGACTGAAAAATTGTACAAATTGCCGTGTTCCAATCTGTGGCTGCCCCTGGATCCCTGGCAGTGTCCAGGGCCAGGCTGGACATTGGGGCTGGGAGCAGCCTGGGACAGTGGGAGCTGTCCCTGCCATGGCTGGGGTGGGATGGGATGGGCTTTAAAGTCTCTTCCAAACTGGGCCATTTTCTGTGATTCAGTGACTCTGTGATCAATTCTGGACAGCTCTCAAACACATTCAATTACACAAACGGTTACTCAGTCAAAACTCACAATTAGATTTCCAATGTTTATTTTTTCCCCCTCACCTCAGAAGCACATTGTCCAAATCCCACACTGGGGGCTCACATTAGAGAAGGAACTGTATTTAAGGACAGCTGAGGGCTTTTGGGATACAGCTCAGGAGAAAAGAGCAAAATAGCAATCATTACTTTAAACATGTGAAAATGCTTCCAGAGTCAGGCATTCCCCATTCTCCAGCAATGGTATTTTGTGCTCCATGCTCAGCTCCAGTGATCAAACATCAGTGAAAGGTTTCTGCCCGATCCTGGGCACCAGTTGGTGACAGAACCCTGTCCCTGTGCTTCACTCCCGTCCCACAGTCATTGGGGTGGTTTTTATTTCTGCGTTTCCCAGCCTCTGGCACGGCGAGCTGTCGTGTTCTGTTGTGTGTCAGCAGCGGGGTCTCACCTGAGAGCTTTCATCAGCAGGGGATGTGGGAGGCACAGGGAGCACAGCCCAGCTTTAGGGCTTTAGGGCTTTAGGGTTTAGGACTTTAGGGCTTTAGAGCCCGGACTGAGGCTGCACACTCACAGGAGCGGGGAAAGGCTTTTGAGGTGAAAATTTTATAGGGTTTGGGTACAAAGGTGAATGATGGATGATAAACATCATCATACACATCCTACACCATATACACCCCACACCATACACATTTCACATTGTGCCATAGACATCCTAAACTGGGCCATACACACCCTACACCGTACACACCCTACACCATACACCCCCTACACTGTGTCATACACACCTATACCCCATAAACACCTAACACCATGCCTTACACACCCTACACTATGCCATACACACCCAACAGCCCATAAACACGCTACACTGTGCCATACACACCCTACACCATGCCATACACGTCCTACACCATGCCTTACACACCCTACAGTTTGCCTTACCCACCCCACGCCATGCCTTACACACCCAAAATTGTGCCATACACACCCAACACCACACACACCCTACACCATCCCTTATAAACCCTACACCTGCCACACACCCCCTACACTGTGCCTTACACATCCTACACCATACATACCCTACACCATACACCCCCAACACCCCATACACACCCTACACCATTCCTTACAAACCCTACACATGCTATACACACCCTACAGCGTGCCATACACACCCTACACTCCATACACACCCAACACCATACACACCCAAAATCATACACACCCTACACCATACACACCCAAAATCATACACACCCTACACCATACACACACAAAATCATACACACCCTACACCATACTCATTCTGCACCCCATACACACCCTACACCATATGCTCTCTACACCCCATACACACCTTACACCATACACACCCTACACCATACACACCCAAAATCATACACACTGTACACCCCATACACACCCTACACCAGACGCACCCTACACCATACACACCCTACACCATGCCGTACACACCATACACCACGCCATACACACCCTACACTGTGCCATACACACCCTAAACCATACACACCCTAAAACATACACAGCCTATACCCCATACACACCCTACACCATACACACCCTACATTGTACCATACACACCCCACACCATACACACCCTAAACCATACACACCCTACACTGTGCCATACACACCCTACACTGTGCCATACACACCCTACACCCCATACACATCCTACACCCCATACACACCCTACAGCATGCAGGCAGAGCCACTCTGACATGGACACCCGGGGGAAGGAGCCAAACAGGGACTGGGCCAGGGACACAAATGCCTGCAAAGAGCTGAGCTGCAGGAATCCCTGCTGTGGGACTGACAGTGGCTGAAAATGCTGTAACAACGAGCAACAGTGTGAAATGACCCCATAAAAGGAGACACTCAAATCAAACATTAGGGGAAAAAAAATCCTTAACGACAAGGAAAATTACTCAAYGGAAGTAGCTATTTTTAGAGGTATTTAAAACATCACTCTGTGCTGCTCCAAAGTGTGATTTCACTTGACAAGGAGTTATAAAAATTGCACTTTCTTTGCCCATTGTGTCTGTTTAGTCACATTCACTGATTTTTAGTGACAACAACTTGGTTTTATACCATGCAATTCTTGTCATGGGCACTGACAAGCAACAGAGGGAGAGAATAAGGTGAAGTTCACTGGGCTTCAGTCGGAATCAAGAAAACTGCTGCTCTTTAGGGTGAGTCGACGGTGCCTTTTGGATTCCTGAAAGAATATCTTTATTTAGGACTGATTTTGTAGCAATAGAAGTAAACATGTCACGTGAAGCACAGTGAAAAATTCAGCCATATGGCTGCTCTAAGCAGAAGCAAAACTTTAAAACTGTGCAGTAAAGAGTTACTGAGAGCTGGTGGAAGAATATGAAAGATTAAATGGGTCTTTTTTGAGAAACAATACCTTTAATTAAACTGTTGATAGTTTAGCCTCTTTTTAGCTCCAGCCTATAGATCCTCTTTCTGCAATCCAGCATGGTAGCAGCCTTTAGATCTCAGTCTCATTTTGCCAGTCACAATGAAAAATGGAATGAATTCCAAAGTTTGGAGTAGTATTAACATGCTGAAATGAAGAGGAAATGGTGAAATTTGGCACCAGATCCTTTCTACAAGAAACAATGAACTTTGCATTCAGAGTTGCTTTTGTATGATGAGCTGTGAAAGCACTTTTTTTTTKATTATGAGTAGTCAATACTCGACAYTTACTCATAARCCACCAGAAATCCATTATTATATATATATTTATACATATGGTATGGTATAGCCTTTAAAGTTGTAGTATATTGTATTTAGCTTAGTTTATTTTAAGACAGATCAATACCACCTGCTGAATTTGAATTTCTTAGTTTCCAAGGCATTTACTAACATTGTAACTAGCTAAGAAAATGACTGCCAAAACACAATRTATATTCTTTTTTATCACTTAAGATAATTCAAGTTAAAAGCATTTAAGGAGCATTCAAGGACAAAATTACTGAAATTCGAAAATCATGCTTAAAGGTCAATTTTATCTGCTATAAACTTAGTAAAGAAGTATTTCTGGAAGGTSYAAGAAAGGGAGAAGACAACAAACATAACAAGAGATGGGAACCCTACAGCTCCTCTCTGCCACAGGAATATTTCCTGTGCCTCTTGGAAGAGCTCCTCTGAAGGTTTGGCAAATTGGCTCCAGGGTTGCTCCCCCTTAGTGAAATATAGAAAAATAGAGAGAGAAATGAAGTTTCTGAAAGGATTTTTGATTATTTTTTTTTTTGAAAGATGATCTATTTTTGATAGGATGATCTATTTTATCTACAAATTTATTTGTTATTAAACTTTCCAAAGTTTTTTTTAACTTTCCTCTCAGGTGATCATGTCACGTTTGTTCATTAGCCCTGGGGATGAATTCCCATGATATAGCTTTGTCTGGCGACTTGTAAAGTTTCTCTTCCAGTCATTGGGAGCAGACATTTGTTCAGTGTGGTATTGTATGGATCCATGGCTGTTCCACCTTGAGGRATCTTCCCTGAGTGTATTTGTCCCCATCAAGGGGGACCTGGCTGCCAGTCTGGAAAGCCCTGCCTGTGTTCAGGAAGTCTGACAGGTGTTGGTTTGGGGTTTTCCCCCATTCCAAGCATTATTCTTGGTAACAATGAGTCTGTTTGCTGAATTCAGCTGCTGGTGGCACCCCTGCAGCCCCTCTGTGYAGTCTGGAACCCTCTATAAATGTTTGGAACCCATCAAACCAATCCACCCTGTATGAGCAGCATCATCCCTCCATTAACTCTGGAGCACTCTGCAGGAACAACAGGAACAAACTCCTGTCAGTAATTAGACACGACTGTGTGCCTGCACAGGTCAGAATTGTGCAGAGGGAAGGTGCCATTGCAGCCTGGCACTGTGCAGGGCAGTGCTGGAAAGCAGAGCTGGCAGAGCTCTGCTGTCTCTGGTGTGGGTGCAGTGCTCGATGCATTGCTGCAGAGCAGCACTGTGTATTTGCAGCTCTTCCTTCCAAGAGTTCTTGAGTCAGATCATCCTTCCAGAAACTTCATTTTCCCCTCTATTTTTCTATATTTCACTAAGGGGGACCAACCCTGGAGCCAATTTGCCAAAGCTCCTTTGCAAAGASGAGCTCTTCCAAGAGGCAGAGGAAATCCTCCTGTGGCAGACAGGGGCTGGAGGGTGCTCATCTCTTGTCATGTTTGTTGTCTMCTCCCTTTCTTACACCTTCCAGAAATACTTTATTTATTTGGCTTTGTCTTATGAWACTGTCAAAATGAATAAAATTATTGAAAGCACTGAAAACCTGATTTTCTTTTTAAACCTGCCCAGTTTCTGGAYGGCACTGAGAGCTGCGTGCAGTCTTTTGGGGTTCAGATCTCAATTCCATTCATTTGCCTGAACTCTTTGCAGAGACTTTTCTCCTTGTGCCTTGCTCTACTATTCCCTAAAATAAGAATAATGAAACTGACCTTTGTAAACCATTTTATCACTCTGCTAAAAAGCATAAGTAGAAATGGGTTTTTCGGGGTGTTTGGGTTATTTATTTTGGTTTTTGTTTGGGTTGTTCATTTGTTTGAGGG
>NW_026623544.1:423221-443305 GCF_030028575.1 Malurus melanocephalus
TTTTTTTTTTTTTTTTTTTTTTTTTTTAAATCTCCAGTAACCCTCAACAACTTGTGAAACCTTAATTCAGTAAAAATTCGATACCAAGCCTGAGGATGTGATAGAATTTACTCCTTCATACTTGCTTTAGAAGACTAACAACATAAAAAGCAATTTAAAACTAATTTATTCTAACTTGGTAACTGATCTTGCTGTTTGAAAATAAATTTTGGCTTTGCCATAAACCACCAAATGCTGAAGAACTGTAAAGATCAAGTTTTATCAGGATGGAAGGATAAGACTTTCCAGATCGAAACTTCAGAAAGTAACTACCACCTCAAAACTAAGCTTTCCTGTTTGCTTTTCTCCTGTTAACACTGTTTTCATAAGAGATTTTAATCCTTAACTCTGACAGAGAAAAGGTCTGGAATTAGAGATATAAATGGCTTAGGGATACAGATAAGCATTGGGGAATATTTTTTTTTTTTTTTTTTCTGTGTTGCCTTCCGAAAGAGAAGAATATTTCCCATTTGGCTTCCCTTTAATTAGCTGATGTCATTGTAACTACGCAATTACCTATTCCTTAGTGTTGCTTCAGCCATGCTAATTTTCAGGGAARGTCTACCTGTGACACTGAGCCCATTGGTTCTGCACTGACCTCTTTTCCCTGGCTCGGAGCTGCTCCACCACAGGGACACGAGCACCAGGTCATGGCCAGGGTGACCCCACAGCTGAGGGTTTGCAGTGACAGAAATGGGTTTGTCCTGGCTGCTGAAGGCTGATTTAACTCTCAGAGTACCTGGCCATTTTTGAGCCACAGCCTGCCTGCTCAGCACCAGGAACACCTTCTGTACTTTTGACAAAAATCCTTCATTTCGCTCGAGCTTTGACATTCTTCTGGTTCCATCAGTGCCGTGTTTCCACCCAAAGCTGTACTGATCTCATGGAAAAAGCAGCTGGGCATCCTCCCTGCTTCCCTTCCTCACAGCCTATTGAGCCCCTGGCTAATGGGCAAACATAAAACTGGGACTGATGCCTTGGAAATCCCTCCAAGTTTCACGGAGAGGTCGAGTGGTTACAATCCCCTCAAGTGGGCTGTAATTTAACCCTAACAGCTGCTGCTTTTCAGCTGCCTTCTCTCTTTATCCTCCTCTGGACTATTTTTCCTCATGGATTCAACAGCTTTAAATCTTGGWCAGAATTGGCCATTTGTGGCTGCTGCAGGATCTTTCAGCAGGAAGAAATCTGCTTCAGGGAAAGACATTGTCACCTCTCGCTGAAGTTTTGTGACATTGTTCTCTACCAGAAACTGCTTCCATTTGGGTTTGACTTCAGCAAGTTTCAATTATGGAAGTTAAAAGGTTTCCAGCTTGGATGTTTCTCTGCCTTTGGGGTTGAGAGTGGCAGACAAGACAGGACAAAAGGTTTCTGAAGCAGCTCCCAGAGTGGGCTCTCTCTTCTGCCTGTGTTGAGGGACAAAAAGCAATCTTTTCCTTTCCCTTGCAAGTTCTACCTTTCTTGTATGTGAGCTGGATGTTTTCTCCTTTCTTGGTAAGGAGACACAACTGGAATATTAATATTTGTGATAAATTTAAAATTCTGATAAATACCTTGAAGTTTAAACAGGTTTTTACACATTGAGATGTTCTGCCCAGAYAATAATTTTGTAATTAAAATGCTGYCCATASCAACATTTCCATATTTGATTCTWCAAGCRCATGGCTTTTCATCCTCATTTGAGACTTGAGGGGTCAAAGTTTTACCTTTTCCAGTGACTCATTCTCAATGCTGTGCTGTCAGTTTAATTTAAAGCMGAGTAAACTGATGAAACCATAGATTGAGGGGTCACAGCAAAAAAAGAAATCAATAGCTTCAATATTCAAGCAGGTTTTCATAACTCCCTATAGCCTCTGTTTCTGCTCCTTCCTGCTCCTTCCTCCCTTCTAAAGGATCTCAGATTGTTTCTTATTTTAGGCAGTGTTAGAGATGGCAATTTAAGGAATGCAGAATTTGGCCAAAATTGACCCCCTTGGAGCTCAGGTTGTCCACCAGGGGAGGAAGAGGGTCCTTGGCTATTCCTAAAAACAGCCTCAGCCTCTTTGGGGATSTTTAAGTAATCACTGCATGGTGAAACCGAGACTTTTGGACTTTTGTCTCTTGTTAGTGAACAYTTACAGAGCAATTACATTGTTAATGCACACCGAGTCTATGTTTTTATTTTGAAACATTTACAAATGTAATCTAAAGTACTTGTGTTTTAGCTGGAGGGGTTTGGGAGGAATATATACTTGTTTCATATCCATGGCAACTCCTTTTTTTTATTACTCATTCAAAAGGAAAATTTGCTATTCTTTAACCTCTTTTTAAAAAAAATTATTGAAACAAAGGCTCTTTGTTTTGTATCAAAAATATATTCTGCTTATTAAAACATTGAAGCAGCTCTTTCTTTTTAAAATAAGARTAAAAAGGAAAATTATTATAGAAGATGAAACACTTTAAAGCAGTATCTTTCTCATTTCAATTCAACAGCATTAAATATTTCAATGCTGTGTAACTCCCAGTGTATTTATTTTTTTATGCTGAGGAAGTGAGGCCTATCCCTTTTTAGAGAATCAGTTGTGAACTTTGGTTTGCTTCCAACTTCTGAAAAATCCCGCATTTTTCTTTTTTTTTTTCTTTATTTTTCTGCCCTCTGAGATACATGTCCCAGATATTAACTGCTCTGTATATACCTTTTTCACATTTTATAGGTGAAACTTATATAGTGCTTCAATTTTATGGAAGGAAAGGAATGTTTCCTGGTTTTTTGGTTTTGGAGTTTTTTGGATGGTGGGGGGAAGAGAGGAGTTATTATATACTAGAAAAATAAATAGATCAAACCCTGTTATTGACAAGCATCAAAATAAGGCTCTTTTTCATGTAGGCTTGAGAATTAATCATAGCAATGCTTTGTTGATTGAATTTTCATCAAATTTGGAAAGAGCAGGAGATGGGATGGACAATGTTAGTTGTAATCTCTGTTATTACCAGAAGTCATTTCCAGGAGAATGTAGGAATTGGGAATAACCTGGAATTATGCGATTTTCTGCAAGTCAGGATAACAAAGCTGCTCCAAGGTGACTGTGCTGGTGACCAGTCTCCAGGCTGGCCTCAGAGGTTTAATTTCCATCAGCCTTGCCACATCTTCCATGAATTGTGGTTCCAAAAACCTTGTTCAGGTGCTGCTCCATGTGAGGGAAATGTAAATAATCTCATTTTGGGAGCTGCTGAAGGAATGATGCTCCAAAGAGAGGCACTGACTGTGCTGCACTGTGCTTTCCATCTGAAGGGAAGGGACACGGGTGGAGTCAAACAGATGATGAAGGGGTGGTTTGAGGGAAAAAAATACAAATTTATTATATTTAATGGTTTTTCCCTTTCTATTAGACAGGGAGTAGCTGGGCTGAGCCTGTGCAGGTGAAAGGGTTCACTCTTATATGGGATTCTTTCTTAACGTTAATAAGCAACAGAACAATTTTTGGGTTTTTTTTTTGTTTGTTTGTTTGTTTTAATTTTAATTTTAATAAGAACACTTTTTTTTTTTAAAAAAGTGAACAATTTTGACAGAAACATATGGGTTTTGCTTTATTTTCTCCACATTAGCCTCTATTAATTTGGAGTGGGTGCTGATGGAGAGCTCCTGGAGGAAAGCAGATTCAGCTGCCAAGGGAGTGCTGAGCAGGCACTGACAAAGGGAAGGTTCCAGAAGCTGCAGGTGTGCTGGGAATGGGCCCTGGAACTGCTCCTGCACAGAGGRAAACTGAGCCAGGGGCCAGGGCCAGGCTGAGGGGCAGGAACAAACTGCAGCTGGGGGAGGCTGCGAATGAACAGCTCCAAGGCAGGAGGGGGGACTGACCTGGAGAGAAGGAATATTCATATTGATTTAATACTGGAAAAGCAGTGCTATCATGGGTGCTTTAACATTTGATGGACTTCTCTTAAAGCCTTGGTGTCCCTTCTATTGTGCTCTAATATTTGATGGAGTGGTCTTGAAGCCTTGGTGTCCCTTCTATTGTGTCTGTGGCTTTTGCATCATCCAAGTTACTGTTTTTAGTTTTTACACTCATGAATAGGGTTCAGGACAGTGAGTTATAATTTTATATAAATGTTTATCCCCTTGTTCARTGTYTGGCACCTGARAGCTGCAGCCTGGGATTCACACACAGCCTGGAATAAACTTTACAGCAGCTCCAGCCGGGCCAGGCTGTGTTCACACCTTCATCAGGAGAGGCTGTGTGATCCGTGCTTTATATCGCTAATTAGCTGTGATGGGTTTGAATCATTAGGGTTCAAAGAGCCCTCGTGGTGGATGTTCCTCCCAAATACCTGTGCTGGTGCAGGGCCCGAGGAGAGCCCTTTGTTTCCAGAACCTCTGAAGTTCTCCAAGTGTGAGATGTTTCCTTCGGGTCAATGGATTGACATCAGCAATTCCCATTCCTGGGACGGGACTGGAACAAGGCTGAGAACAAAGGCTGTTCTATTACAGGGGATGATTGGACTTGCAAACCTAATTCAAACCTAATTATCCCCTCTGGGGATAGCCCTAATGCAGCTCGGATTATGGAGGCAGGTTCTTGCTTTCAACTTTGCTCAACAGATCTCTGACAAGGCTGTCTTATAGATGATTACATTTCTGTGCAACSATCAGAGACTTCTCTGCAAAGGAATCACTGGAATTTTTGGAGGTTGGAATGGGACAATGCCTCTCTTTCACTCTGGGTTGTGCTTTTTTGTTGTTGTTGTTGTTTGTTTTGTTTTGTGGGTTTTGTTTTGGTTTTTGTTTGTTTGTTTGTTTTGTGTTTGTGGGGTTTTTTTTGTGTGGTTGATTTTTTTGCCTTTTTTTTTTTCTTTTCTTTTTTTTTTCCTTGAATTTTTTCCCCTCCTCTAATTTTTGTTCAGGGAAAAAAATGTAGGATTTTCTTTTCAGAGTGACCCTTCAGCTGTAGCATGAGAAAGGTGATTGATGCACTGGGTAACTGCAARCTGCACAAGGCTTATGCTTGAGGAATTAAATTGTCATAAATAAGTGCCTGAGCAATATTATTGCCATGTCTGGAATGAGCCTGGTGAGCAGCTGAATGTCACCGASAGTGTCCCCAAGGCTGTCCCTGGGGTGGAACAGGGTCTGGGCAGCTCTGGAGCTCCAGTGATAAAGTCACTTCATCCAGCTTTAGGTGTTTGCATTAGCTGATTGTTGCTGAAGCTCCTAAAGGATGAAAGTGTTCTTCATTTCCCAGAAGAGGACAATATTTTTTTAAAGGGATTTTATTAAAATCTAAATCCTAAACCTCAAAAACTTACTTCTAAAGTATTAACAGTGTAAYTCTGTCCTTTTTCCAGGCTCTATTTGCCACTAAATGAGAATTTTTCTAACCCTAGGCCCAGCTAAGTTTCAAAATTATCATGTTTTTATAATATTCTACTCTAATGTTACCTCCTTCTAGTAAAAAAGTAGGAATATTTGCAGATAAGCCTGCAAACACCAAAAATACACAATTTGTGAGGGTTTGTCTTGTAAAATTGCAAGGTACTTAATCATGAGCACCCTTGTACAGAAGCTTTCCTTGTGGGATCTCTTAGGTAGATTTTCTTGTATCCTTCTACCCCTTAAGAAGGGTTTTAATAATCTGTCAGCCTATCCTATTTTCTGTGAAGAGTAAATCACTGTCATTTATTTGAGACAGACATTTCCAAAAAAGAAAAAAAAAAGAAGTGAACGAAGTGTCCTGTAGATTAGGAAGTGATGGAGATTATTTCTAAAGCTCTATTTCTGTATGAAACTAGGCTAAAATATCTTTCCCTAAATTTGTGATGCTGTCAATGAGCTGCATGTTTTCTACAGTGAAAGATGAATAAAGCCCCACAGCCTTACAAACAGCTATTAGACAGTCACAAATTCTTTGTTGCCTGTAAATAAATCATTCAGGTAATWATTTACTGAATGGAAGAATTCACTGTACATAAAACTGATTTAAAAAATTAAGCAAATTGGTGTGTCATACATGAATAAGATCATTTTAACTGTAGTATCATTTTAACTGTAGTTTGGCACTGCCAAAAAGACAGTGAACAGTACAGAAACTGTGAATATTATAAATACGTAGTCTGGACACAAATATTGGCTGTCTGAGTGTGTTGTGCTCTCTGTGGGGTTTGAGATTGAAAAATCTGTGCTGGTGGGGAGAGAAACATCCAGAAAAATAGCAGAGTTCTTATTCACCATTCCTGATATTTGTCAGTGTCTGTGGATTATTGGCATGAAGGGGGTGGCAGAAGTGAAAGATTTGGGAGAGGGATTTGTGCACAACAACGTGCAAAGGRTGTTTGGACCCTTAGGAATCATCTGCCTTCTGACAATAAAAACCAAACCAAAACAATCTATGGGCAATGCATAAAAACCCTGAACCAAGTTAAATTTTGTTCTTCTTCCATGAAAAGTCCTGGATGGCTCCTGTGTGCATTCTGGATCCCTATTTGGTGCTCATCCACATCAGAATTCCAAAGAATCTCCCTCTTTCTCTATTAGATTAATAMAARTACAAAATATTTTGCCTTCCACTTACTGGCAATGATCTGATGAGTGAAATTTGAAATTAATTCTTTCCGAGAAGGAATATTTACAGGATGGAACGTTGCTCTTGGCATGATGGTATCGGGAAGCAGAGGAGACCAAGGCTTCAATAACTTTATTGGACCAGTTGTTAGAGCTGGTGAAGGCAGAKGAGTTTTAAAGCACATAAACCCTTCTCAGTCTGAAATAGGGGATTTCAAARCTAATTACAAGTGGAGAGACATTGCTGAGTTTGCCTGAGCTTTACAGAAACATTCCAGAGGTAGGATCCCTGCTGGATGGCAGCTCAAGCKCACAGCAAGAGACTTGACTCCAGAGCTGTATCAGCTGCAGTTGTTTTCAGTGAAAGAAACAACAAAAAAGTTTAATTTCTGTTTTGATGTGGAACAAGAAAAATACGTGCAAGGATGTTTTTCAGAGTCTTGCAGTTAATAGTCCTGTTACACTATTTT
Source organism: Malurus melanocephalus (assembly GCF_030028575.1). NCBI lineage: Eukaryota > Metazoa > Chordata > Aves > Passeriformes > Maluridae > Malurus > Malurus melanocephalus. Next base: position 430,263 of record NW_026623544.1, read on the forward strand.
TCCTCCTGAGAATTTGTATAACTCAGGCTAAAATAAAATGCACTGAATCAGTTCCTGTAAAACTGTTTAGGGTTTAGAATTCATCTTTTGTTTTTGTACTGGCTTTGAGWTCAGAATGAATACATCTGTACTGCAGAAAGGTCTTTTGAAAAATAGAAATATACTTAGTGAAGGATGTCTCAAACCAGTTCTTAATTATAATTTCATGGGKTTTTTAAAATTAATTTATTGCTCCTTAAGTAATGACAGCACTTAAAAGCAATTACTTTGTTTACTTATAAAATAAAGTACTCAGTTTTTCAGTCATTGGCTACTTCCTCTGAAATGCAATGGCAGTGGAAATCTGCCATAAAATAAAAAGGATCCAAGGGAAAATTAAAAGAAAAAAAATGCAGAATCAAAACCTAGTGGTTTTCTTGCTGAGTACACAACAAACAGGAAGGTCTGGCCCCTCTATGTGTCAGGTTCTCCCTGTGCTGAACATCCTGGGAGATCAGCCCCAAGCTTGGCAGAGCTTAAATCCTGCTTTGAGAGAACATGGGAATACAGCCTGGAGTATTTCATCCAGGCAAGGTCTGAATTGCAGTATTTACCTTTTCTGTGCTCTAGCTTGCCTAAAAATTTTGCACTTTGTCCTCATTAAAAGTCATGGTGATGCCAGTGAGCAGTCTGTGTTAGCCAGGCAGGGCTGGGATGGATTTAGGGCAGGATCTGGCTCTGCCTGAAGCCCTGTGCTCCTGCTCTCTGATATTTGCCTTTGGAAGCATCAATTGTGGTGGAACAGCAGCCCAGCTCTGAGTGACCCTGCTGAGAATCTGCTTTCCTGTCAGCCAGGTGARGATGTGGAGACTTTGGGCAAATGTTCAGCAGGGGCCTTTTGACTGTTTTCTGTGTCACCTGAGGGTTCTTTACTGCCTTCAGTGAAATGGATGGAATTCTCAAAAATCACCATTGTGGAGGCTGAAGACTTGATTGCCAGATTTTCCTGATTTAGGTTGATATCTATTCCCACATAGAAAATTATTTTGTTCAATTTAGTAAAGTTCCATGTAGGTCTAAGTATTGACAGGTTTTAACCTCTTTTGTTAAAATTTGGTCACTTTGCTGGGGTGTCCAATAGTTCAGAACATTCAGCCTCTGTTGAGGATCCTTCATCCCCACTCAGAGGCTCTTCGTGTCTTTGGAAGCCGCTTGGTTCTCTCTCTTCTTCCTCCCTCCCTGCTGTAAAACACTCCAGAGATGATGCAGGGCCTCATTTCTGTGTTTGTGAAGCAGACTGGAACTCACCTGTTTAAAAGGTGGCCCCCTCTTAGGGTGTTAGCAATATTTTCTAAATAATTGTAGCAGTTAAAGCGCRAGTACAATGTAATTAAGGAGAAATGTCACTTTACAGCGCAGAATTTAACACCCAGGCAAAGCTCACTCTCTGGAAAGAGCAGAGAGCATGAAATGCAGAGCTATTTAATTCAGCAGGAAAGGTTTACAACCCTCCCACTTTGAAATACAGAACAAAACCGTATTATTGCGGTGGTAATACACAATACTTCTTAAAGCCAGAGGTGTCTAACCTTCTTTAAATATTCTTCAGAAGCAATCAGATGGCAAACACACATTTTCACAAAAGCGCTTCCTTCCACAAAGCAAGCAAGCTTTATAAAGCTGCTAAGCCTTATAAAATCTGTTATTACTTGTGTCCTTTATACTCTGGGTGTTTTAGCTTTTAAAGTGATATTATCAGTTTAATTAAAAACTTATCAAAGCCTGCCTCTCGCGCGGAAGCAATTCAGAAATTCCAAACACAAACATCTYGCCGTGTAAATTAGATGCTAGAAGCATATCAAACTTCAGGTATGTTAATTTTTTTTTTTTTAATCAAAAATAAATAAATAAATAAATCCCCCATGCATTTAATGAAGCAGATAACCAGAGTGCCTTGTTGTTGAAGCTGGAAATGTCTTTGACCCGTGAGAGGATGGAAGCAGGTAATCCCTTTGGTGCAAGTGAGCTTTGATTTTTGCACTTAACCATGTCTAAGAGCCTAAATCTTTCTCACAGAAGGTGATATTAATTATGAGCTGACATGACAAAAAGGCCATTGAGGACTTCAGAAACATTCAAAAGACTTTGGATCAGGTTTTCTGTAAGGCCTGAGCTTCTGGAACTGTGTCTTGTGAAAGAACATCCTTTTTCTTCTTGTGGTTGGATTGAGCACCAGAAATAACAAATTTTTTTTTCCTATGAATATAATGGATGAAAAATAAGTTCATCTTATGTCTATACAAATTATATTCCTTTAAAAAGGAACTCAGTTATGATTGAATTTTAAAAAAGCAGTTTTAATTGTGTTTGGGTTTTTGTGTTTTTTGTTCTTCTTTTGGCATTAGGAATTTTTTGTTTTTCTTTTTTTGGGGATCTTTTTTTGTTTTTTGTTTGGGGTTTTTTGTTTGCTTGTTTGGGATTTTTTTAATTTTTTTATTTTTTTTTTCTTTTTTAGTTTAGGTCCAGGGTGTACCTGCAGCAGAGCATAGGCAGGCGTTTTATTGACAGGTGATCTGTAGCTCTGCTATTTAAAAAAAAAAATCTATTTTGGGTAAGATTGTCACTTTTATGTGGTGCTGCCAAGTCTTGGTGGGATGTAGGGTGAAAAATAAACTTTTTTCTGTGAATTGTGTCATTCCAGTCTTCAATAAATATCTTAAAATCTCTCCTAGGGTCATTATGCCCTGGGTAGAACCTTAGGGTGCTGAAATCGAGAGGAACAGAAGTCCTGCCTGGAACTTGCTAAATACTCAAAATCAGCTTTCAAATTTTGCCTTATTTAAATAGGTTATTAACAATGGGTTAATGGACATAAATGTTTATTTTTTGACTCAATTTTTAAGACACTGAAATAATCTCAAGCCTTGCTTTGGCTTATCCTATTCAGGAATCCTGTTCATTGCTGTTTGTCGTGGCAAATTATCTGGACAAATGTCAATAAATCAATATTCAAACCTTTCACTTTTCCTTACGTGGATTCATTGTTCAGAATAAATAGGAAAAATATGTCATTTTAATGGCTAAAATTTGCTGTTTAGGCTGATTTTTTAGGCTCAACTGGAGTATTTATTAAAAACACGGTGCAAATACTGACAAATACCTCTATATAGATATATTTTGTATTTTCATTGGGTTTTTTGGGGAAGCTGCTAGGTGAAACTGAAGGTTTGCCAGGTTTAATATAAGAAAARAGTGTTTAAAATCARAGCACAGGATAYATKAAACCAYARTTTTATTTTAAATTTTKAATTATTTTGGAAAATTATGTGGTTTTTGACATTTAAAGGTTATTGATTTCTCAKCACCCAATTGTAAACAATTGCATGAGCAGATGGACACAGTGGGAACCCCTGCAGTGTCAGTGCACTAAGTGTACATTATATTTCTCTTTGCTTTCAAGACATTTCTGGTTTTAGTGGCTTAGGGCACATCTAATCCCAGAGCAGATTGAAAGTTTACTGCTGTGATTTTTGAGGTGTGTTAGGGGAATTTTTGTCGGGTTTTTTTTTTGCCTTTGATGTGTAACAAATTACTAATTCACTTTCAAAATAATCTCCTATATTTCTGCAAATCCCATCCAACTTTCTGATTAAATATTTCTGTTAATACCAACTTTAGATAAGGGGATTGGATTCGGCGTGTCCAGAATCCTCTGGGGCCCACGGTTGCTGCTGGAGATGAGTTGTGAACCCAAACCCAAACTGTTTCACTGTGGAATTGYCTGAGTTTCAGCTGCACAGCCCGGAAAGATGAGTGGAGCTGGATTTCCTGGGGGGTTTGAAGCCTTTGGGTAATTTCATGCACAGCTCAGACCCCACAGCCAGCTGGGAGGGTGGGAGGAGGCTGTTCTTACAGAATGGGCTGCCAGGGCACCGAATTCCATGGTGAAAAAAAKAAATACTGACTAGAAGATTATTAGGATGGAATAAGTTCGCCTGGGTCTAAGGCAGAACCGGTTTTCTTCTGCCATTTCTTAGGAAATCCTAAGAATCTTGAGGAAAACCATTGATACCAGAGGTGCAGCAATATCTTTTATTTTCTTTAAATTATTTTTAATCATGTGCATTCTCAATACTTTTCCACCCACCCAGTCCCYTTGCCTACATAAAAATACACATAAAAATTCACAGGGTGTGTTATTCTGGGCAATTTTGACATTGCTGATGAAAATCCAAACACTCTCAGGTTTGTGACAAAGAACTGTCCCTTGCTGATAACCTCACACTCACTCCTGCTGTTGYTTGTTCTAAAATGTTCTTTCTTTTGCCCTGTGTTGTTTTAAAATGACAGTGTGGTGTACWCTTGACTTGAATGGATGGTGGAGGAAGAAGAGAGGATTTTCCTAATGGTTCAACAAGAGCACTTGGTAAATAATTTATCATCATCAAGTGCCAGCTTTATCTGGAAGCTGACAGACATTTCTTTTRTGATGCAGCCCTGGTTGCCCATCATTAAATCTGTCCCAGCGTTATCCAGCCTCCTCACACCCATCCACTCCTTTTTTACACTTTATAAAGCAGCTGCTGATCTTCATGGAGTGCATGTTAGCAAAGGTAAGAGTGAGTATTTTAAGGCTCGTTAATATTTGAAAGGCAGAAGCAGCACCTGTGGATTGGTGTGCATGGCAGAGCTGTGAGAAAGTGGTTTTATTTATTGATTGACATTATCAGGCAGCACTGCAGCAGGTGCAATCACCTTTTGTGGCAATGTCTGCCAGGAGTTAACAGCAAATGCGATGCCCTTTCTGCCACTGAGAGCTAATGTGCACAAAGGTAATGGGTTTTAAAAATGCTGCAAACCTTAATGGTGTGAGATCGATATCCCTCTACCACGGCTAAAATGCTGCTGCATAGATTATGAAGACYTGCTTCAAAATTGAATTACTTGAAGCGCTTTTGGGCTGTTAGAGGATTCAGTATTTATCTTCCCAATAAAATGGTAATGGGCCTGTGTTTGGGGAAATAATATTTTTCTTCTTGCTTATAAATATGAAAATTTATTTTAGGAAAGCAGAGATGAACCCAGCGATGCCCACAAATATCGGTTMCCTTTCTACTGGGTAACGTTTGAGATTGGGGGAGAGTGAGATCAGCTGCTAGGGGAGCCAGACAATTTTCCAAGGGTTCCATGTCTGCCTGTGTGGATTTTAGTCTGGTGGGAAGGGAAGGAGCAGAGAATCCTGGTTTGTTCTGCCAGCAGTGTGTTCATAACCCTGCTGCCAAGGGAACACATCCCCAGTGAGGCCTCGGAAGCACCACAAGGTTCTGGAGACCTCAGGTATTTTCCAAACCCCAGTATTTGAATATTAATGTGTGTGTTAAGTGCASAGCATACAGCAGTTCCTTGAAGTGAACCTTCTTTTTTTAATTTTTTTTTTTTCTTATCTCAAGGATGTTCTCGTGTGTTCTACAAATTATCCTGTCAGGGTTTAACCTGGCTCAGAGTACCTGCTCTGGTTTAACGATTTGTTTGGGGTTGGTGACCAGGCAGCTACTGGGAGAAGAGTTTTGCCCTCCTGATGGCTTGCCCAAAGCAGTCAGGGGAAGCCAGTTAAGGTGAAAAATGAGGGTTTTTTTGACTAGTTAGATGGTGACTGATTAAACAGGCTGGATGAAAATAAATAAATAAACAAACAAACAAACAAACAAATAAATAAATAAATAAATAAATAAAAGGGTGGAGTGCTTTAAATGTCCCAACATGAAATAAAGCTGTCTTCATCTCAGGTTGAACTGAGTTACCACTGAAACACATCACAAATCTGTGAATATTAATTGCAATGAAAAAGCAGTTTCTTTGTGTTTGGCTGTTTTTGGTGTTCAGAAGAGTGAAGTGACTGCATTTGCACTGAAGTGTTTCACTCAGCCCCTCACTGGGATTTCCCAGTACAGGGTGCACGGTGCAGAGCCACCCTGGCACACAATGGTGACATTCCTGGTGACAGGAGCTGTGACATTCCTGGTGACAGGAGCTGTGTCACTCCTGGTGACAGGAGCTGTGTCCCTCCTGGTGACAGGAGCTGTGTCCATCCTGCAGTCTCAGTCCCCGTTTCCTTTGCCCCTCTCCAGCACATTGGGTTTGTTTGCTCTGTGCCATTGAGCAGATCAGCCCCAGCCTCAGCCCAGCACATGGAGAAGGAATTAAGGAATTACCGTGGCACAAGCACTCATGGGCGTGTCTGCTCCTGGCCAGATGGCAGAACCAGCTCCCAGAGCCTGAGCTGGGTGGCTCTGTTGGGTCTCTTGTCACAGGGAATGTATTCAGGGTTCCATAACATTGGCATTGTTGAGCAGGAATGAGCCTCAGTGCTCTCTCTAATACTCCCAAACCTTCCCAGCTCTGCCTTTGCTGCAGAGGTGCCTTCAAACACGTGAATAGACATGACTTGGACGTGGGCTGGAGGGGAGAAACAAAGCTTTTGAAGAAACGACGTGTAAATATTGTCATGAGGTGAGAAGCACAGGGAGTTCATCCTGCTCAAAGCCATGTTTGGCATGGATTTATCACATCTTCTGCCAGCTATTTTTCTTTTTGTGCTTCCCCCTCCAGTGCCAGTTGGAAAAAGATAAAAACTCGTTTTCTCAAGAGCAAAGGAAAAACATCTTCCTGTGTTTGTGTATATGCACGCACCCACATACATATGTGTGTGTATAGACATATATCTGAAAACCTGTGTGTGTATCTGTGTATGTTAAAAGCTCTTTCTCCATGAATTACGAAAAAGTTGTAGTAAAAATAGGAGACAAGAAAATAGGAGGAAAGAAAAAGACACTCTTGGAGAAACTGAGGCATAGCATGCAAAATATGACCACTGTATTATTTTTTGCATTCATGTTTGTCCATCTGCAGAAAGTGTCTGGTAAATTATTTGCTGATTTGAGGTATGATGTTGATAAGAGATAATTCATGGATAAGTTAATTCCTGCAGTATTCAGGAGGAGAGTCATGTTGGGAAATCATGAATTTAGTCTAGTATCCCTGTTTGTTGTCTCTCTAAATACATGTGCTTGTAAATGCATAAAAATGCAGTTAATATTGAACTATAATGTGCACCTGTGCTTTATTGCTAATAACTTTAAATCATTGCACTGCAATAGGAACTCATTCTTGTCCAATGTTTCAGTGGAATGTGCTTTATAGGGATCTTTATTTACTTTCATTTTTTAAAATTCATTCAATTTCTTGCCATGGAGCAGTAAGAGTGTTACAACCCCAGACATTGCCAGTGGCTCTTTGGTTGCAGAGGTCTCTGTTCTCTGCTGGACAATCAGAATTTGGACAGAACATTCCCACCCTCTTGCAGAGTCCCTGTCTCTTTTAAGAGAAGGTGAGGAACTGCAGAAAATGATGAGTTTTCAGAAAGTTCCACTCATCTGATGGGCATGTGAATATATTTGTGATTATAATGAGTCTAAATSTATGGCTTAAGCCTGAGAGGCAAAAGGCGGAGTTTCTGTTAAAGAGGACTTAACAGGGACTGCAGGAAATGCRATGCTGAGATGTAAATGGGAGAGTGTCTCAGAATGCTGCATTTGCTGAATTAAATTTTTTTAGGGTGTCACTGACAGGTGTGTCCAGCTGGGTTCCTCTGGAGATGCATCTGAGCAGGTTCACAGCTGTGTCTGTGTTGATAACAAGCAAACCTGGATCACAGTGTGGGAAAATCTTGAAACTATATCTTCACTCAACACTGTGTTGGACGGCTTCTTTTCCTATTTTGGGTGTAAAATACTTCAAGGTGGAGATTCATTGGCCTCTCTGGAGCTCAGATCAGCTCCTTGTGGCTCACAGGAGTGAGCACAGTCAATCTACTCACCTAAGGACCCTGTCCTTCAAGCTGCATTTACCTCAAACTGTTGGCAATCTGAGAGGTTCTACAGAGAGCTTGGGCTCAGCATCCTGAGTGSTGCAATGCATTCCTCAGCTGCTGGCAGCAGCTCCTGCTGGGTGTGCTCAGCACAGATCCCAACCAGCCCTGCCCTGCTCTGTGCTCACTGCATTCAACGCTTACCCCAAAATCTYTGTGCTCTCTGCTGTCATTGTGGGTCCCATGGGCAGAGCCAGACTCATCCCAGCACAAGGAGGAGCTGGAGCTGCTGCAGAGAGCCCAGAGGAGGCTCCAGGATGAGCAGAGGGATGGAGCAGCTGTGCTGGGAGGAAAGGCTGGGGAGAGCTGGGATTGTTCAGCCTGGAGAGGAGAAGCTTTGGGCTGAGCTCAGGGTGGCCTTTTGGGGCCTGAAGGAGCCAAAGGAAAGATGGAGAGAGACAATGGCCAAGGGCTGCAGGGACAGGAGCCAGGGAATGGCTTCCCAGTGCCAGAGGGCAGGGCCAGATGGGAGATTGGGAAGAAACTCCAGTTCCATRKCAGGGACAGCTCCCACTGTCCCAGGCTGCTCCCAGCCCCAATGTCCAGCCTGGCCTTGGGCACTGCCAGGGATCCAGGGGCAGCCACAGCTTCTCTGGGCACCCTGTGCCAGGGCCTGCCCACCCTCATCTTCAATGGTTTTGCTGTTTGTTACTATGGGCTTTTATTTTTTTTTTTTGCGAAGTTAAGCCTACATTTAACAAGTATTTGAACACTTCTCTGTTATGTTGGAAGCTAGATGCCTTTTTTCTGCTTTTTTTTTTATCATCTGCACTTTAAACACCTTTAAACTTTAAACACCTTCTGATATGGATATGTGAATAATAGGAAACATGGTTTCGTATATCTCGTGGCACTTCATCTGCAGAAAAGTGCTTCGTTCTCCTTGAATTTCTTATCCTGCAACAAAAGCAAATGGTGTTTGCCTTTGTTGCAAGTTTGTTTAAATTATAAATTCCCAGATTCTGAAAATTGCTACCATTGCCTCATTTTTGTGTAGATGCGACCTTTTTTCTCCAAGTGCCTTTCTGTGAGGGAGCTGTAAAGGCACATTTGTGCCGGGGTCACTGCTGATGACAGGCTTACAGTCAGATTTTCCATACTCTTAGAGGTACTTTGTGTATAGGGAAAACCTTCAGTAGGTGGGGTTTAAGTCTGGCAAATAGATGGGACCAGGATATTTTCCTACAAAGGGTATGATTGCTTTCCTTCTGGAAATAAGTGGGACCAGAAACTTTTCCTACAAAGGWTGTGATTGCTGTCAGTTCATCCCTGTGTGCTGATCCAGCTCTGCAGGGCAGGGTTCTGCCTCCTCGTGCTCTTTGGAAGAGAATTTGCATTGAGTCAGTCAATCCTACATAAAGGATGCTTTGAGTGCTTACAAAGCCACCACTTTTTTTTTCGTGATATTTCAGCATCAAATCTTGTGAGAGAGGATTTGTGTCAGCCCCCTGATGGTTTATTTCCCCTCCTGAATGCTGTTTTTCCTGCTCTTGGCAAAAGCTGAGGTGCAGGGCACTGGAGTCAGGTTTTGCCTGGATTTAGTGGAACTTCTCAGAGTTTGATTTAATGGAACTTCTCAGAGTTTTATTTAATGGAACTTCTCAGAGTTTTATTTAATGGAACTTCTCAGAGTCTGAGGCTGGACCCCCTGAGAGAAATTACATTTAAGTTTAGTTTAAATCATGTTTGTTAGAATTGATAATTGGCTTTGTCACAAATGTTTCACTCCTCTTAACCTGTGGGATAACTGTGCTAACTTAGGAATAAAACGGATGGAGCAGTGGAAACAGGAGGTGGAAACCAGCTGATTTCACCTTCACAGAAAGAGTTTTAAATTTTGTTGCAACTGACACAATGGAATTCTGCTGTGACCTATTACCATTCAGGTGCTCAAGATCTGATTACTCTAAATATTCCTTATTGCCAGACTAACACATTGGGTTTAGTCTTTGAATTTTATGTGCAATAGCCAATAAAATGCAACACTGATTTTGAAAATATACTTTATTTCTTTATTTATTTATATATTTATTTTATTATAAAATATACTTTATTTACCTCAGAAGTTGCATTAGAATGATCTTGATTTCAATCATATGTACTAGACATGTATTTTATGTGTGTGATAGTAATATTTGGGCTTTTCTAGGGTTGTCATGATTTGTTCACTATCGGATCCAAAAATGCAATACTCAGGAATTTGTAGGCTCAGTGAGAGTCATTGGGGTAAATGCAAAGCACTGAGAAGTGTGTACTGCTGAATTAATAAAGTGAATTGTTTTGGTGGAATTTCTTGATGTGTGTAAAAATAAGATTTTCCTCTGTGAYGGGATTTTGGAAACTTATATTCAAAAAATATTATTTGTGGTTAAACACTTTTATGCTGATGAATTTTATGGATAGAATTCRTAACGATATAATTCTGTTCAGGTTTTAATGAAGTGAAGAGCCTGATATTTAGAGGTTTTTGTACACAGATTTCCCTTAAAAACTTTACACTTGTAAAGAAATTTAAGGAGATTGGTGGAACTTGGTGCATAAAATGGCAGCTGAGTRAGCAGTGATGGGACAGGGATCACTTCTGAATGCCATCACTCAGCTGAGTTCACTGGAATTTGTGTGCCAGGGACTGCTCCAGGCACAGCGTTGAGTTCCTGAGGCCCTGCTGAACAGCTTTTATTTCTATCTSTATCTGAAGAGTTCTAGCCAATAAATATAAACAGCCTGAAGCTGCAGTCCCATCGTTTCCTCCTCCTATGAATTCTGTCAGCTGCCATAACAGGACAGCTTAAAGCCATCTCTCACTTCATTTTAAACTCCAGTCTTGATATTAAGCAGTCAGGTAAGGGAATGAAGTGTGTCTGGAAATTAAGCTGTTTGCATACACAAAGCCACTTTGTAATATTTCAAATGAGGGGGAAGGCAAAGAAACGGGGGAAAAAAAAAGCTTTTGAGGGTATTATGGCAGTAGAATGAGTCAGAAATGTGCTCCTGATTACTCTAATTATGTAATGCTAATGGCTGTCTAGAAATACAAGAAATTAATGTTGATAACTCTGTACAGCAAATTGTTTTGTGTTTCTGGGTTTTAGCAGCAGTTGGGTTGAGGCTGATCCTGGTTTCTGTGCTATTAATGATAATAACCATTTTTGTACCCCTTGGCTTTTATATAGCAATATTGCCCCACAGACCTGAAAGTGCTGGGATTATCCCCATTTCACAGACAGCAGTAAGAAATGTGAGTGGAGTGACGAATCTGTGTCATTGAGATGCTTCATAGAGCCTGACATGGAGCTTTGGTCTCCAAAGTCCCGTGCTCTGCCTGTGAGGTTGCTCTGATATCAGTGGTGTTTTCATCTTGGAAGACCTGAAATGTTTGTTGTCAGGGTCTGGTTTCCACTGGAATTATCAGTAGTTTCTGTATAAAACAATTATTTTCATAAATATGGTGTGTTATAGCAGCTCCCAAAATATGCAAAGCTCCTGAAATACGAAGGAATACAGACTATGAAATGTTGGAAATATTTTTGTTTTACCTGGCATTRTTACTARTTCACTTAAGGACCACAGAAACCTYCGTGAACTCAATCATCAGAGGAAGGGATTGTGGTTTGACGGACACAGAATCAGAATCAGATGGATTACCAGAGAAAAGGGTAACACAGAAAGACAAAAGTAGATCAAAATACTCGAAGATTAAGAGGATTGAACATGAAGATCAAGAATGTCCAGAGTGAAGACAACATTTGTGTGTCTGAGGATCTGTGTTTGTGTGTTAGGATCAAACTAAGCATTATTATCACCTCCCTGAGAGTAAGCCAGAGTTTGACCTGGGGAAATCTTCCTGTGCAGTTCTTTTATCATGCTTGTCCCTTTATTTGTAGCTGGTTTTTAGGCTGGCTGGGTTTTTTTAAACTTTCTCAGCACAGGATTTTGTGTTTGGGAGTCCCCGTGGCTGTGCTGTGTGTCCAACAGGGACAGGTTCTTCCCTGGTCAGGGAATGAGGATAACCCTGGCAGCTCCCACTGCTGAGCTCCTCACAGGAGGAAAGGCTGCTGGAAGAAATATCTTGGGTAGGGTTGAGTATTGAGTGAAATCTTTTATTGTACATATCTCATGAAAGTTTCCTGGTTTGTTTGGTTTGGGTTTTTTTTTTTAAGATTAATTCCATTTCCATAGTGTGTAMTTAGTTTCTAGTGGGCTGCCGGGATTAGGGGGAAACTATTTATTATTATTTATTTTATTTATAAATTATAGATATTAAATTTATAAATTATCATTATTTATTACTATAAAATTTGTTTAAAATTAGGGTGAAGCTGATGCAAGGATCCTTACACATCTGATCACAGGCTGAATATGAAACAGTGGTTATGTCCAGGCTTGTCATTTTATCATATTTCTTATTCATTTAATCGCTAAACTTTTTTCTTTTTCAAATATGTATGCAAGGTAAAAATATTCAGCAATTAAAAAAAATTTAAGAAGTTCTAGATTGGGTTTTTTTTGACTTTGGGTTTTTTTGGGTTGGTTTTTTTGTTTGTTTATTTTTTCCTACAGAAATGGTATTATTAGGGAAAACAGACATGAGAAYTTATGTATATACAATTTAATTAGTTAATATTATTGTGTTAATATAATTGAATAACACTTATTACTTACTCTGTATTCCATGAGCAAACCCTTTGTTCAAAGAAAGAAGGATTATTGTGAGAGAACACAGAGAACACACTTTGTTGTGCTGATTGGAAGGGTAGTGTTCTGATTTAGGAGTTACAAACCTTCTGATATCAACTTTTTATTTTATTTTACTTTGAATGTCCAGAGCAAGCATTGTCATTTCCTGCTCTGTGAATTTTCCAGGGTGCTCTGGTGACCATTTCTGATTCTTGCCCAGGAATTCTCTCCCTGGACAGAGATAACAGTGCCACGTGTTGCTCTGCCTGCAGCTGGGAACAACTGCATTTCTCAGCCAGCAGTGATTAGCATTTTGATCTTGACAAGCACTTTCCTGTCTGAATACCAATGTCTGAACGATTGTTTTTGCCAAGCAAGGCATTGCATCTATAGCTCATAGTTAGCTCCTGCTCACTGTAAGCATTTGATCAAATACTTGCACATTTGATTATTCCTAATA
>NW_026623544.1:443413-444464 GCF_030028575.1 Malurus melanocephalus
AGGTTTGAGCATCTAAATATGCTAAATCAACCAATTCCAGGATGAAATGCTGGGTGTCTCAAAGAGCATCCAGTGTCAGGTGTTATAATCTAAGATGTTGGTGGTTCATGCCAGTGCTCCCAGCTACATGCAAATTAACAGTATTCAAGTGTAACCACACAGCATTTATCGTCTACAGATTAGCATAGCCTGAGAAAAATCCAATTATCCTCTCCTTGGTTGTTTGCCTTCATTATATTTTTGTTTCAGGGTACTTCTTTTATTAAAATTTCAGAATTATTTAGAGAACTAAAATCAGATTTATAAATAGCAAGTGATAAWACAAATCACCAGGCTGAAGTGTGAGAGTGTTTTGCCTTTCACTTCAGCAAAGGAAACATCTCACAAAGGAAGCCCAAGAACCAGGGAACAGGGGAACAGAAGTTAAGCTTTGCAATGTGTTTATGCTTTGCTCTAAAACCAGCTTRAACAAAAACCAACTTATGCTCCTGGTGCCATTTTAACTGTTTTAACTGTCCCCTCCTGTTGTAGTCAGGGACAGAACAGCTGTAGGCAGCTTGTGGAGGGCTGGAAATAACAGAGGGAGTTTTCAAGGAATCACAGAATGGGTTTGGGGTGCAAGTGTCACTGAAAATGGGGARGAAAATAAAAACCCTCTATCAGTGTATTTGAAGTGATAGAGAATTAGGCATTACCTTATYTACTGGCCAGGATGTGCTAAGGGAAATATTCCAAACACACATGCTTTTAGCGTTTTTTCCTTCAAACCTTATCCAGTCCAAACTGACAGAGATGGATTGTTTCAAAGTCCATTGGTCTGGAGTTGAGCAGCCCCCAGGATTCACTTTCCTATTGAACCGAAATTTCTTCACCTCTGATGTTCATTAGATCTTCATTCCTTGATTTTCTCTATCAGTCTTTTCCAGCCTGGATGTCTCCAGCTCTGCCAGAGGCTCTGGGGTAGGTGTTTGCAGATGGCCACTGATGTTCTGTTGATGCTCCATTTGTGGCCGTTTATCTTTCCGGGGATCCTTTGGGCTGTTCCCAGTCC
>NW_026623544.1:444617-457175 GCF_030028575.1 Malurus melanocephalus
AAGGCTGGACGGGGAATTTTCTCTGACACAACTGTGTTGTGATTCCTTAGGGTGTCCCGTGTCCCCAGGTGGCCAAGGGCAGCCTCACATGAACAGATTTGGTACAAGGCTGGAGACATTGGATTTGTAGGTCAGATCCAGCTTGCTGCAAAATCAAAAGAGYTTGGGCTGTGGAGCTTCATCTGCTGGGCAGGGCTCACAAGCTGCCATGTGCTGATGGGCCAGGCTGCCTCTCAAACCAATCTCCAACCAGCCTGAAGGGTTTGGGGTTGTTCAAATACAGTGGGAACTGTTTGTTTAAGTACAGAAAAGTGATACTACCTCTGTATCTGTATAGGCAAACGTAGCCTTCTGTCCAGGAGTTTCCTGTTTGTGGTTTTCATCTGCATCTGAGTCAACAGGAAGGAAAAATGTTTGGAAAGCTCTGAACAGGGGGTGATGTTAATAGCAGTCAAATGGAATTAATTAGTTCACCAATGTTTCAAGGTAAGTCCCTGCTYAGCGCCCTGCAGATTTATTAGATATAAAAAGGGAGATCTGATGGTGACAGRGCCCCCCCACTGTGACACTGGGGTGAAAAGGAGCATGTCACAATAAAGGAACTGCTGAAGATGCTGAGTTATGGATATCCGTGAGGAATTTAAGTTGTTAGGAATATCCATCAACAAGGAGCTCTTAGGCTGTGCAGGTTACAGTGAGTGTTGATAGCTGGTGACAGAAAATTCAGAGATGGCAGTGGGGACCACAGAGGGACAGTGAGAATGTTCCCGAAGTATAAACAACAAAAGGTGGCTTGAAAACTGCATGAAGAACAAAAATATATATTTGCGTGGTTTAACTGAGGAAAGGAAGCAGATTGGAAGGGCAGCTGAAGGGTGGTTTGGGGGACCAAGGAGAGCAGGGATATTCATCTTTACTTTTGCTCATGCTGGAGCTTTTTCCCTCTGCAAGGTCTCAGGCAGCAGTGATGTTACCTTGGGGCACTCTGGAATGTAGTGGAGCATGAATGCTCCTGGAGCCCTTGTGAAATGGGGCATTCTCATGGCATTAGAGCAGGGCATTGTGAGGAAATCTTTCYCTGAAGTCAGGCTAAGGTAAATGAGGGAGAAGTACTTAGCAGGAAAATTCAGAATTAACAGGCTGTTAAATTGCTGCCAAAGACCCTTGTGACACAAGTGGCCAAGGAAYGCATAATTTCCTCGCAGAAAAAAAAGAGTTCAGAAGGTATAAAATGGATGYTGCCAGCACCTCTTTGCTGGTGCCTGGGCTGTGTGACAGCTCRTGTACAAGCTACTAAGTTATTTCATTCCACTTTGAAAAGATTTTATATCCACAGTATGGTTYTAGAATGGAGTTTTRYAGAATCACARAATGGTTTKGGTWGGAAGGGACCTGAAAAAYCATCCGGGTCAAMCCCCTGCCATGGGCAGGGACCCCTYCCACTGTCCCACGGTGCTCAGAGCTCCATCCAACTCTGCTCCCCTGCAGGTTACTGGAACCCCTTTGAAAAAACAAACAACAACAAATAAATACCCCACATCCCCAAATTATAAAACCAGCTCCCAAAAGCCACCATTTTCAACCCCTTTTTCATTGCACATCACACTCTCCCCAAGTGCAGAGGGTTTCCTTAGGTAACAATTCTGTTATTTCACTGGGCTGCCAGTAAATTGCTGCTCTGTAGTGAACAAGGGTCAGATGCATAAAAAAGAATYTCAGCTGGTAATTTAATGCACAAATCTAAGGGCCTTTAGTACACTGACCTCCTGTTAGGATTCTGTGCACTACTTAATAGCTGTACCTTATACAAATGTAAATGGGGTTAGTAAAGCTTCTCTTTGAGAGGAGTRTAAAATACTGGGGTGGCAATTGATGACAAGATTGAATCCTTGGGGAGCAGGGGAGGGAGAGGTGGGGGTGTATGAAAACAAATRAGTTGAGAACTCAAAATAGTTGCCAAGAACGTAATTATGGAATRTTTGAGGTGGTTGTGTGGTGAATCTTAGCGGTGAAATAAGCAGAGAGCTGTTTTCTAGATAATTGAGCTGTTTGTGAGTGTCAGGACAAATTAATCCACAAAATCCACAAACAGCAGAAGTTTATGTCCAAAAAGGAGACAGAGGAGTTCTGTAACTTTATTCGAATGAAGGGAGAGGCCATGGGCATTTCCATCGGGTCTCTCAAATTAACAGAGGACACAGCYGCTTTTATCCCAATTTCCCGTCCCCATTTCCCTCTCTCTTTCCCCATGGGCTGAGGGACTGGAGAGGTACAGGGTCCCCAAAACTCCTAATGTATCCCCCTTCTAATGTGCATGCCCCCTTTCTTCTTTTCCTCAAGTCTCTGTTTTTGCAGTTCATTAGCACAGTCTGGGCTCAGTCTGTGCAATTCCCATGGAAATCCTTCCCCCTGTTCCTTCTCTCTCTCAGTATCAGTTTATCTCACCTGCAGACTCACAGTTTGTTTGTGAAGACACTCCCTTCCCATTCCTTTCCTGAGGAACTAGAATGGGATGAAATTCGGAAGGTGAAATTCGGGAGGCAGTCGGAACCCCCGGCAATAGCAAAACACCAGGAGCTGTTAATGTTGCAGTGGGAGCTCCAAGAATTCTCTGCTTGATTTTGTCAGCTTGGGGAAAAAAAGCCAGGGAGCAGTGAGTAATGGCCATAATGAATAGAAGATAGGATTTTGGTTGCTTAGAGAAGAGCTATTTATTAAAGCAAGTGGCTGGAACTAACACAGGCCAAGCGCTGTCTCACCTCCTGATGGAGCGGCTGAGTCACCGCTGCCATGGAAAGGTGACAGCCTGTGCTGTGTGTGAGRAGCCTCCATCCTTCCCAGCTACCCCTTTCCAACTCATTCTCATGGCTCTTCACATCCCTGTTTTTCTCTCAACTACCACCGACACGAAGGTTTCTGTTCTGTGTTCCTAACTGCTGTGAAAATCTCCCGATTCTTCAGTTCGTGTGTTCTCCTTGGGTTGGTTCAGCAGCAGCCTCTTGCTCTGGAGCTGAGCCAGGGTCAGAATTTGGGATTATTTTAGGRATAATTGATCCTTACTAAAGTGGGTCCTGGGTTAGAATCCATCCATCTGCAGAACAAGCCTAGTGATGCTTTTATTATTTTGCCCTCCTCCTCCCTGCCGAGGATTTTCACAATAATAGAAGAGATTTGAGAAGTTCTAGTGAAACACGGT
Source organism: Malurus melanocephalus (assembly GCF_030028575.1). Taxonomy (NCBI): domain Eukaryota; kingdom Metazoa; phylum Chordata; class Aves; order Passeriformes; family Maluridae; genus Malurus; species Malurus melanocephalus. The sequence goes on from NW_026623544.1 coordinate 447,814, forward strand.
GATTAAATGAAGAAGTACAACAGTAGGCTAAATATAAGTAATAATAATTTCTCAAATCTATGAGAAATTTTGTACTGGTTCATCTAAGTAGCAAAGGATTAATAATTCATGTAAATCATAAAGGTTCAGTAAATCATACATCAAGTTAAGATCCTCCTTGCTATTACATTTTCAGATATTATGAGTCAGCAGCTTTATAACTGTAACCATCAGAATTTCAAATGTTAAGTGTATTTTTAACACTGCTTGAGAGTGCATAAGAAATTATAGAAGGTCACCCTTTTGAAAAATTTACCTATGCATGTGTAATTTGATATATGTAACGCAATCTATTATGCACATCAGGTTTGTATTGTGCAGTTTTRTTATGTTAAATGCAGCACAAGCTGCATTTTTTTTTTCACCTTCTGCTAACAAAGTCATTGACTGAGAGTTGCATTTCCAAGGCAAAAATCTGCCTTTTGAGGAAGTTCAAACACAGAAATATAATTTTTACTAGATGCCCACGAGGGCAGGCCTCACTGGAGGCACAGCTTTTCTTGGAACTGTGCATCATCTTTAACCAAAAAAAGAATTAAGGAGTGTGATCAYGAGTCTGGCATCCCAGCCAGCAAGGCCAGTTATTAGCAGGGAGAAGTTTTAAAATTATAATAATGAAACCTCAAAATTAGAAGCTGCTCCTGCCACAAAGCCTTCCTGTGATAGATCTGTGAGTGAAACAGCAGAGACCAAGTGCTGTGTGTGGAACTTGCATTGCCATTGTGTCAGAAGTTCCCTAAGTGCTTCAAAACTGCGTCCTGGCTCAGAGCTGGGGAAGCTCCCAAAATGAGCAGTGTGTTGAGGAGAATGCTAGGAGGCATTTCTGCAGGGAGAAATGATCTGGGAATATTTATAGAGACAGAGCAAACAGGTGAGAGGTGCAGTCATTAAAATGTATTTAGATATTGCACTTTGGAASGTGTGCTTTGACACAGGGCAGCACAATCAATCCTCCCAGAAGCCAGGCAGAGGGGACATGTCACATTTACTGTCCAAGAGCACTAAAATACTCGTGTGGCACTAAAAGCCCTGCTTGTACCGAGCCAGGTAAATGCTGCTGCTGGTGATGAAGAACAGTCAGTTATTCCACCTGCAATAAACACAAGTTATTCTCCATAGGCAGAAATTKGCTTTATAAATCCATGGGAAGCAGYCCAGTGTTTCTCACRTTGTCAGGCAGCGTTGGAAGGGTGGAAAAGGCAAAGAGCAGAGCTCTCCCAACGAGGGAAGCTTTGTGACCAGCAGTAAATGGCAATGCTGGGACTGGGCAGCTGTTAGAGATGTGCTCTCAAACACTCAGTGCTTTATTCATGTTGGCTCTGAGTATGACACACCCAGGGCACCAAGGATGGGCTTCTGCTCACAGGAATTCCAGGCACAACAAAGGAGCTGCACTGGAGAAAATGTGTTTCTCCAGATGTACTGGAGAAAATAATTAGGGGAACTAAATAGTCTTGTTGTTGGAAAGAGACAGCTCAGAGTTTTGGTTTTTTTGTTTGGGATTTTTTTTTTTGTTGTTTTGTTTGTTTTGGGTTTTTATTGTTTGGTTTTTTTGGTTGTTTTTGTTTTGTTTTGTTTTGTTTTGTCTTTTGTTTTGCAAGTGCTGTTCTGATGTGGAGAGTACTAAAAAAAGTGAAAAAATTAAGGCAAAAATTAAGACTTTTTAGCAGGAATTGTTAGCAGAAGGGGGAAAATGTCCTTCTGAGGAAGGAGCTGGGGAAATTTGGAGTGGTAGGGTGTGAAGGAGGGGATAAGGATATTTATAGTATCAGGCAGAGCACAGASCCATGAATTTGATTAGGTTAATAAATACCTGTGTACTTTACAATTGTCACTRGAATGTTCTGCTGTATGAATTAGACAGCAGGGAGAATCCACATACATTTTAATTTTAGTCACAACCTGAGCATTAATGAGGGCCACGAGAGGGGGAGGAGTCCCCCTCCTAATTATGGTTCTGTGTGTTTGACTTCTGAGAAGAATCTCAACATTTTCATTAGCTCAGGTCTATCCCAGCTGCCTGTGGGTAACAAATGCCATAACTAAATATTCACCAAGGATGGTCTGGACCTGTGGCATTTGCCAGTCATTTTTCAGTCTGGTCAAAGCTTAGGGATTTTTCATCTTCTAGTATCAATGTTGCTGGGTTTAGATACAGGGCTTTATTTTTTTGTTTGAGTTTTGTTTTTGTTGGTTTGTTTTTTGGTTTTTTTGTTTTTTTTTTTTTAGTTGATGTAATTAAATAAATGACTGAGCTCAGGGGAGGGTGATACTGCTTTTAATAAGTACAAATAGCAATATTTAGATAAGGAGGTTTATCTGATAAAAATCATTGATGCTTTCAGTGCTGACTTGCTGTATAAAATAAGTTCCTGTGTCAGAATAGGTAAGAAGAGCTGTTCTCCCTGTGGTTGTACTTTTTGCTTGTCTAAGGTGAAAACAGTGTTCAAACTAGAACTCCAGTAATTGATGCTAGTCACTGATTAATAAAAATAAAAATACTTTATGTGACTTGAAATATTTGGTGGGCAGAGATTCCAGTTGGTCCCATTCAAATTTGGTGGGCAGAAATTCCAGTTGTTCCCACTCAAACTGGCAGATTGTGCATTTTGGTCTTATTTTCTTCCATGCTTAATCCTTAAAACCTTAGGTGGTGCTTTAGACTATTCATCAAATCAAACATGTCTGGAGCAGAAGAGTTACATAAGGATGAACTGCCTTGGTCTTCCCAATTTTGCTTTAGCTATTCCATTTGATGAGTGGGAAGAATGTGAAAAAATAGGAAGGGCTCACTGTAAACCAGAGGTGTCACTCTGCTTTCAAAAATAAATTCTAATTATTCTGTTAAAGAAGTTGCCTACTTACCAATATAGTAGTGCTGGTGCTTCCCAGTAGAGAGTTGTTAATGTGAGTTAAAATCTTGAAGGATTTTAGTGGGAATTCCCTCAAATAGGTCCCAGAAAATATCAGCAAAATTGTTCCTGTGAACTCCAGCARCAGTTTTTTCCATCATTCTGGAGCTGGTTTGATTATAAACCGAGACCAGGCAACAGTTTCCAGGGAATCTTTGTTCATGTTCACGTGAAGAAACTCACTGTGAGGATGAGTAGTTTGCACGTGCAAAATTGTTTTGTTTATAGGGTGGAAAGTCATCACCTCCACTGAAATGTACAGATTCCACAAACCCAACGCATTCACCTACTCTTGAACATTTCCAGTAGTCAGTGGTAACCAAACTGTGGTAATGATAACACAAAATATGGAATTTACTAAATATTGTATTAGTGAGATGGTGACACATCTCCCTGTTCAGAGAGTACGAAATGAAAGGGTAGAACAGCAAAGGAAATGGAAATATTCACTTTGTGCATGGCTGCTGCCACTGCAGAGTGCTGAGGTTCTCCTCCTCTGGTTGATATCAAGCAATTTTACAAAGAAATAAGGTATTAAGATCAGGGAACTTTATTTTTAGGTAAAAACCTGGAGGTATTTTTTTTACTCTGGAGGAGGAGAAGAGCAAAGCCTTCCACTGAACTTGTATATGGTATTTTCTGGACAAAGCACAGTCTGTCATTGGCTCTCTACATCTTGATGGTATTTGAATGAAACTTCTGCTGTTCTCAGATCTGATTTTAGGAATGACCAGTTTATACCATCTTTTGTCTGAAGGAGCTCCTCTCATTCATTTTCCTGTCTTTTGTCAGTCTCCATGATGAAACCAGGGGCAAACTTTACCTGGATCACAGCCCTGAGAGGGTCTGATGCCAAAGATGTATTTATTGCATCATTGAATAGATGATAAAGGCACATGAGGAAAGATTTTCAGTTTATACATGGCTACAGCTGACCAAAACAATTCAAAACTGTGATATATGTGGCACTCTTTAAGCATATAGAAGGTTCTGTACATGCTACCAATTAATTTCTCATTTCTCTTGCTCTTTTTTTCAAGATTGCTGAAGTCTTTACAAGGAAATAGTGCTAGATTTGCCACTCAAGGTGGTTAAAATCCCACTCTTACAATGCTAGAAAATATAGCTTTGATTCTTTTATAAAGTCTTGGAAAGTGTCTGTGAAGGCTGAAATCCAAAACTGCTCCTGCTATTGTGGCTGCCTGAGAGATGCCCAGGAAGCTGCACATCTTTGTTCTCTTTCTTTCTTTCACTGGTTTAGTTAAAAATATTTTAGCTATGGATTGATTTAGGAATCAGAGAATTCAGAGTTGGAAGCATTGTGTTAATTTTAGCATTGGTTTATAATTATATTTGTTATTCAATGTAAAAGTAGGCTGGGCATGACAACGCTTAAATAATTAGATACTATAGAAGCCTCTATACTTTTTTACTTACTTTTACAGGAATATAATGGGCTTGGGTTTTTTTGGGGTTTTTTTGGGGTGTTTTTTTTTTTTTTTGGTTGTTTTTTTTTTTTTTTTTTTTTTTTTTTTTTTGGGTTTTTTTTTTTTTTTTTTTTTTTTTTTTTTTTAATTGGTTGCAATGGAACGAGATGATCTTTAAGGTCTCTCCATCCTGAGCCATTCCATGATAAATGGATGAATATTGGTTAGTGAGGGCACGTTTAAGCAGATTATATGTTCACTGAGCACCCAAACCCTCCATGAAATGAATGTCCAGCTTGTTAAAACTCATTATTAAACTGTTAAAACACACACATTCCATACGAATGGAACAGATTATGTAGAACTTCATTGTTGCTAAAACAATGATGGATTAATCACATAGGAACTCAATTATCTCGTGTATTTCATAGATTTCTGCCTTGTATCATCAGTTCATGAATATTTGATATGCCAAGCATGCTTCATTGAAATAACTAATTGCAAACGCTGTGATTTATTGAACAGACTTTACTGGAGTTTTAATAGAAATATCTATTCCAAAGCAATTTGAACACAGATTGTGTGTTTGCTTTTTAGAAATTCCATCCAGTATAATAAATTTGCTGCTTTAATTGCATATTAACCTTTGAGAAATCTTACCTCTGGGAAAGCATCCTCCTGGAATTATACACTTTCTGAATTTGGTGGTGACACAGTTGCAGKCAATTGCAATGGCACAAAAGCAAAATCTGCCGTTCTGCTCATGCTGGATCCAAACTCTTTAGTCTGTGGGCATTCATATAAAGGCTCTGCTCCTAATAAAGGTGATTTTACACTGAGTTATGTGCAATATTGATCATTTATTTTTGAGAAGGGGGAAGAAGGCATTAGCCTGCAACCTGGACCTAAAGAATCTCATGGATTTTCTTTGCTGGGAGCTCTCTTTTCTTCAGGATTCTTTGTTAGGATTTTCAGATAAAACCTCTGTTTCAAATGGAAAAAAAAAAAAAARAATTGCTGCATTTGAAGTTAAAAACACATGAACATTGCTAGGCTTTGTACATAGGAAACAGCAAGGAAATTCTGGAGTCTTGACCAAGGTGTTGGACTCTGGTACCTGGTTTTTGTAACAAGAAAAGAGAGAAGCCCCAGCAGCAGGAATTGGCAGAGGGTTTCTGTTTAAGGACCAGGGGGTCTAGAACAGCCTTTGAGCTGTGGAGAGAGCTCCTGTCTCTCTGGACTCTCTCAAAGGTGGTTCAGTGGAAATTTGATGCTGAATTTATGCTGCACTTGCCCTCGAAGGTCTGGGAGGTCTCTGACTTCTGTAATCCTGTGGAACTCAAGATTTAAGTCTGGAAAATCACTTCATTAAGTTTGGACATTGTGTTTGAAGAAAGTCCTCATTTTTCTGTTAGATACAGAGATGCTTAAATACTGTTTTTTATGAAATTTAATGGTGAAACTGCTGTTAATTGCAGTAACATACTGATTATACTTATAAAATTTACCATCAGTGTCTGCAGGCTTAGAGTATTTTAATTCTTCCTCCACATAATTGAATTGAGATAGCACTGGCATGTATCTGTACAACACTTGGATTTGGGGTGGCAAGTAGTGACTCTTCCAGGAGAGTTGTAGTATTGAGTGAAAAAAAGACAAAAAATACGATCAACTTACAAGGTGTTTGTGGGGTTTTTTTCCAAATTTTTACTGCAATTCCTAACAATATGTAATGATTTTTGAGGGAGTCCTCCAGATGGACTGGAATAATATTTTCTGGTTTTAGGTAGTGAGGTGCACACAGGTGAGTTTTGTAAGATTTAAAATGCTTTTTTGACTTACAGCTGAAAGTTGGTGAGTTTGCTTTGCTGTTCTCATCTTCCAATTCTTTTTCATTGTCATGACAAAATTGACAATTTTTACAATTTTCACGATTTTACAATTAATACCGATGAACTAATTAGCCAGGGGGATGTGGAATAACAATATTCCATCAGTGTTATCCAAAGTGGAATTTCCTGAGCCTCAGAGATCAGCTCTGCCAGGGTTTGGCACCCCTGGCACACCTGGCATGGCTTGGAAACCTGATCTGAGGGCTGCATTCTGAACTAGGCAGAGACAAGGCTTAAACTGGAAATGTTTTAGTTCGGAGATGAACCAAATTCACTCATCCTTCCTCATAACTCATTGCAAACATATTCCACTATTCATTATATATTATCCAGCAAGAAATTCAATTTATAGATCCTGTATTGACTCCTGCAGCAGTCAGGGAGCTCAATTATTCAGCTAATTGAAACATCTCTGTTTTGCCATCCTGTGATGCTTCCAGAACAGTAAAGTTCATTAAAGCAACAAAGCAAACCTTTGGAAAAGAGAACATAAGAATAAATGACAAAGATCTGGCAGACCATGTGTGATTGGGTTTAAAGGGCAGATTCTTTTGATAATAAGTTTTTTTTTTAAAACACTGGACTGTGTTTTCCCTCTTTGCCCTTTCCCAATTTTTCACTCTCTAGCTGGCAAAAGCACCTCCCTTACATGCTTTTGCAGCTCCATGGGTATCAAGTTCCCAGTCTCAAAATCTCCAAATCTTTTTGTTTGCAGTTATCTCCAAAGTGGAGTGCCTGATTCCAGGCTGAGCTGCCTCTGTGAAGCTTTTTAGCTTTCTGTCAGCTGCTTGAAGGAATGCTGGGCAAGTTTAAAGTGAAAACAAAGTGACATTTCAACTGAGGCAAAATTAATTTTTCATTAGAAAATTGTGTGAAACAACCAGCTGAGCAGCAGACCACAGATGGGGAGGATCTGTCTGTACTCCTGTATTAAATTCGTTGCTTAAAGGGTTTGGTTTTTGGTTTTTTTTTTGAGAGATTTCTGTTGTTCAGGTCAGAGATCCTGGACAGGAGAGCTCCATCACTGCCTTCCAGGGCAGAACTCTGTCCCAGAATTTCTCTCTCCTCTCAGTGCCAGGAGATTATCCACCTACACCTCAATGTTAGCAGAGATTCAAGGCACAATGTCACAAGAAATTTCTGGTTTTGCTAATATGTGCAGCAGCTCTGTGTTTTGGCTTTGGTTGCTGTAGACTTTTTTTAGATGAGCCTGGTAATGAAACACTTCTAGAATTTGAGAGATTTCTTTGCCTGGAGAAGGATATCGGTGTGTGAAATGTCTTTATTTTTATTTACCGCCTCGGGCAGTGAAGCAGAATTGCAGCTCTGTTTTTTTCCCTGCTGGTTTGCATGAAACATCCTGGAAAAGCTCTCTGGAGACAGAGAAGTGGGAAGAGGGGCTTGGCATCCTGGAGCAGCTTCTTTCCTTTTGCTGGTATTTGTGGAAACTTCAGGTGGCACAGTGACATGTGCTGGGCCCCTGGGTCACAGCAGAGTTTCAGCTGTAATGTCACAAGTTGGTTCTGAGATTTGGTGGTTTTTTTTTACCCTAGATGTGGTTGTTGGTTTGTCCTTGGCTGCACCTGGGAATTGCACTCTGCCCCTCCCTAAACTCCACTTCGTTTCAGCAAGAATCAAAGCAAGGTGTGCATTGCCAGGGGCTCCTTGCATTGTGTGTGATTTTATCRACGGTGGTAGAAGGAATCAGTGCATCAACAGCTTGGTTGTGGGTGAAAAAAAATGCATCCAGTAATTTTTTTCTTTTGTTTTCCTCATTTTAGAGAAACACCGAATTGTGGGATGGCCTGAGCTGGGAGAGACTTTAAAGTTCATTCCTTTCAGGGACACCTTCCACAATCCCAGGTTGCTTCAAGCMTCATCCAACCTAGAAATGAAAATCTACTTTATTTTAATGGAAAGACTGAGAATGTTTCGTTATAACTCAATACTGACATTTCAGCATTTTACTTGTGGGATCTTGGGTTGTAAAATTTCTGTTCAAGAATGAGTTGTTAGGTGCAGTAGTATTGGAAAGGAAGAAATACAATCTTATTGATAATAAAAATGAAGTTGTGCTTAAATATTTTCAGTGAAAGGGAAGATGAGTTTTGGTTTTTGGTTTTTGTTTTTGTTGTTTTTTTTTTTTTTTGTAGGTTAGGAATACACTGAGGATTTTTCTGTGGAAATTGGAAGTCTTGCTAGCAAAAATCACTACAGTGTTCTATAGATTTTGGTTGAGAGCAAATTCATGTTCTCATCCTTACATATTTTAAATCAGTGAGAATGCAGATTTTCTTCAGTACTTTTTTTAATCTCACTTTTTTCCTTTCTCAAGGGTTGCTTTTTCTTACCCTTCTCAATTTTTTATCTTCATTTTTCCTTTCTCAAGGGTTGCTTTTTCTTACCCTTCTCAATTTTTTATCTTCAACTGCTCCTTTGCACCCCTTCTCTCTGTTTTCAGCTGTGTTCCATGTTGTCCACTTCCCAAATTTCCGTGATGCTTCTGTATTCTTCCTGCTGTGAGTACACAGAAACAATATAGAGGCAATGATGGGATAAAAGACATTAATAATATTTAGTGTTTTCCACTAAATATTATTATTAGTGGATATTAGAAATTAAACYAGTGAAAGTTGCAAAGAGAATGGTGGATGCTGGAACTGGTATGATGTCACTGTTGATGGTAAAATGAGKGTCAAGGTTTATTTTCAACCAGGAAATAATTCAGTAGTTGTGTTTTCTGGCTCCAGAGGGTTTCATTGTACTCAGGTCTTGTAAAATCTGTAAATCAGAGYGGGGTGGTGGTCACTGTAAGTAACAAACACTTGATGCTGGATTTGGTGAAAATCAGACAATTCCTGTCTGTGTGTGTTTGCCAATTCTCACACAGAAGCTGYAACCTAATCTGGCACTCCAAAAATAGAAAGCTTTTGTCCATATGCAAAACTACTGTGCTTTATATTTAGTTCTGCACATTAGACTGTGATTTTGGGGGAAAATTAGCCAGCTCTGAAAGTAATCTGGCAATTTTCTGGGAATTCTGCCTCTAGAGCATGCAGAGCCAGGATTCTTGGGTCAGTCTGATGCCACAT
>NW_026623544.1:457399-465558 GCF_030028575.1 Malurus melanocephalus
TTTGCTTCTTTTGGTTTTTGGGGTTTTTTTAGTAAACCTTAAAAATACAGGGGTTAACATTGTCTAAAAATCTCTTTCTAGATGGAACCAATAAGGACTCTGACTAACAGGTTTTTGTTCTTAATTCAGTGCCATGTAAATTCAAGGTAACCAGGGAAACCAAGAGCTCGCTCTCCTGATACACTTTGCAGAGTGCTTTCTGGAAATAGTGTTCTCCAATCTGTCATGATCAGTATTCTCTGAGAATGCAATAAATGAAAATAACACAGGTAARGAGCGAGAAGACGGAATCATCTTATTGTGCAAGTAATCATGCAGTCCTCAAAACTCATCATTTTGTTACAGATTTACTGGGAACACTGGAAAATTACTAGATTGGAATAAAAACCTGCTGGATGCCTGGTAAAATAGGGTGTGTCACAAATTCAGCCTTTTTGAGCAGCAGCACTGAGAGATGCAAGTAAGAATGGCCTTCATTAGCTTTATCCCTAATTGAGGTGCAGTAAAAGCAGGCACTGWGTGTTTGTGTTTCCTCACATGTGCAGCTGCAGACTTTGCACATGGCATCCAAGAGGGGCAGACACTTTGCTTTTTTTTTCTGATACATGGAGCTGGAGAGCAGAATCTCCTTCCTTTCCCTCCTGAATTTAGTCTGGCAGAAATAGGGACAAGTATGGCCATGTGGGGTCTTGATAAGGAAGGCATGWTGGATAACAAATGCCCCAAAACAGGCATCCTGTGCTGACTTTGTGGTGTTTTGTGGTGCCAACAGCCCTCAGCTCCTGCTGGGGAGTGGAAGTGTGCTCTCAGTGCAGGCAGATGCTCCTATATAACAAATGTAAACATTTATTGTATCAGAATCACAGACTTAAATTGTATTCATGCTTCCATATGGTCTAAATTTAGATTCCACCCAACTAGTAATGCCAAACCAGTGGTAACTTTGATTTTCTTTTTTTTGTTTTTGTTTTTGTTTTTGTTTTTGTTTTTGTTTTTGTTTTTGTTTTTGTTTTTTGAGGATGTGGTTTGTGATTCACAAGCAGAAGAATAAATCTTTGCCTACTTTTAGAAATAAGCCTTTCATTGTACATATTATTCCTGAGGGGAATTTCTTCATGAGGATTTTTTTCAAGCTGGACTTCAGGAATGTCTTCACCCCGTAGAYAATATTGTTTCCAGAACAGTGGCAAACTCACTTCTGGGATGTGATTTCCATCCCCCTACTATTAACAGATATGTGCTGTACTCTCTCTAAAATTAACTGWGAAGCCTATGAAGATATGTAGAAAATGTTTCAAAACAAATTAAAAATTAATGACAAAGCCAGTCAGATTTTTCGTTTGTGGCTTGTATTCTTTCACCTGCAGGAAACTAGAAGCCATCAAAGAAAGCAAGCATTRGATTCTAATTTGGAGTGACTTACTGAAGGAAGATAATCACTAAAAACCTCTAATGATATTTTTTGACAGCTCCCTAATTCTTACAAGTTGCTGGTAAGAGCTGTATYGAGCTTGCTGAGAGCCCTGGCTCTCACCTCAGTCAAAGAAATGCGTGGCCTGTGATCATTGAGAAGAAATGATAACTTTAAAAGCACAGCTGGAGATGGTTTTTGGTTGTTTTGTTGGGKTTTTTTGYGTTGTTCTTGCAGCATGTAGTGGAATCACAGCTGCTGGTTCTGCCATTCATGTTCTGTTTGCATCCATTGCCCAACAGCCWTAAAGAATAAGTAGGCAAAAACAGTGAGTCTTACTCATATTGTATTTGAAAAAAAGGCCAAATACCACCCAGTGATTCAGTTTGTTGTTTGTGTCTGTATGAGCCAATCAATGCATTAAGTACACCAAAATGAGGGATTTTTTCTTTCACTTTAAAATGCCTTGACTTGGTAAAAAAATAACGGGTTAAAAAGGGTCTGTGAAGTTAATTTCCCATGTGGAATTGCTGTAAATTATGACAGCAGTAAGTRGGAAACATGTTTTTTCATTTATCTAATATTAATGAAAGGCCACCTTGTCTCAGAGCCTTGCTGCCTTTGTTCATGTTTGATGGAAATGTTTGCTCWGTTTGGAGGCTTCATTTGCATCTGAAGATGCAAAGGGGGGGCACTTTCAGTGGTGTGCAGTGAGCAAACCAAACCAGGGAGCAAAAAAAGGATTTGGGAGCTGAAATCAAAACCACCTTGTCAGGAAGGCACCAGTTGCTTAATTAACTGCAGAAAGGCTGGGCCAGGGCAGGGCCAGGGGGGACAGCAGCAGCAATTTCCCCATGGAAAGGGTGCTCAGGCCTTGGCAGGGGCTGCCCAGGGAGGTTTGCAGTGCCCATCCCTGGAGGGGCCCAAGGAAGGGCTGGAGGTGGCACTCAGAGCTCTGGGCTGGGGACAAGGTGGGCATCGGGCACAGCTGGGACTGCATGGGCTGGGAGGGCTTTYCCAGCCTGAAACCATTTCATGATTCTCTGTTCMTTAAGTATGGAACAGCTAAAGCAACAGTTTTATGTACTAGATAGTGAAAGGGTAAAATAGTCAGCTATTTTATTAGCAGACCTTCTTAGCCCTGTTTCATAGCAGCATGGGTTGCTTCCCCCCACCACCATATATGTCTGAAACGATTACAGAACAGCTTGAAAATGTATTTTGATCATTTTAAAGCACAGGAAATGGAGAAACACWGCTTCTTGAAATCATTCCCCCCCATTTTCTCTGATTCTGTTCTGGTGGCTGACATCCACACAGTATTCTGTTGCAGTTAGGGTAATTAGAGCACTTAGGCTTATTAGTCCATTACTTAAAGGCCAATTAATGTCTTGTAGCTTATGAAGGGTAGTTTGGATGCCATTAATTTTTTCTTGATGCACTTTTAAATAATTTTCTTGTGCTGTGTTTCTTCAAGTGCTCTAAATGACCTGTTGGTGAGAARTATGGAACTTTGGACATGAGGCAGTCAATATCCCATTGGATGCTGCAGTCASAGCAGGAGGTTGATACTCCTTTTGGGAATTAATTCCATATTTATTTCAAAGCTACAGGCAGRAATCAGTATTTTCTTTCTGGACTTACTCATCCCATCATAAGTGGTATCTTCACTTTCAAAGTGTTGCTAAAAGACAAAATCTCGACCTTTTAAACAAGGCTTCTTAGTCAGCTCGGTAAATTTATTTTCACAGTTTGGTGCATCAGAAATAAATGATGGTGATATGATTTTGAAATACCAAACAAACCGAGGGCTTTGCAACAGTTTCCCATGTTTTTCCAAGGTTTGTTGGCTTGACTCAAAGCAGCCTCCACACATACTTGTCACACAGGAAAATGCCACATCATTGCTGCGTGTTCACTGCCCAGGTTGCACTTCCCMTTTTATTGTATGGAATGTTTTGGCGTTTCAACCTACATTTTAAACAGAAACAACTCATATAAATACATATGTCAAATAATAAGTCTTTCTTTCTTATGTAAATTTGTTAGACTGTGACTTGTTAGCTAGGTTTGGGACTCCTTGCACTCGTTTTCCATTGGGTTTTGCCAATTAATAAGGCTAATTTTGAGATAAGACATGATGCATTATGTAAGGAATGCATTATGYAGATGATAACAGAGTGATAGCACTAACCACAAGCATATAACTTGTTTAGTAAATCCCATTTGTAGCAATTTTACAAATCATCATTCYTGTAGGGAAGACATCAGCTATGCCCTTTTTAGGTGGCAAGTTAAAATGTGGCTACTTTTTTAACCAAACCACCACATTTTGTGCATTCGACCCCTTCAGATTCCCATTCCTGGGAAGAAAACCACCATTTTGTGGGTTTGATGGAGAAAAAGTGCTGTAGTGCCCCAAAGACAAGTATCCTGAGAGCTGCCTTTGCTTTTCCTTTAGGCAGAGGTTTCCTGTGCTATCCTGACTTTTGGTGGGATGTGCTGTGCTTGGGAATGGTGTTCCAAAGAAAAAAATGCCCACTTTCAAAGTTACACTAAAGCTTTGGGGCCAACAGAGATCTCAGCAAAGGTTTTTGTAGGAACATTGTGCATATTCACCTTCCTGCAGGTCATGCAATGGGGATTTTAGAAATACATTATGGGGAAAAAAAAAAACCAACAACAGAGATTATTATAATCATGCTGGTAGAGTGAAATTATTTCGTTGCATGTCAGAAATCCCAGAACAAGGACGAGTACCTTGTAAAGGACCTTTTAGCTGTTTCTTGTGCAATGTTTTACACTCAGCCTGCATTGCCAGGTCTCTGCAAGTCWGTGAAAGCATCTTTTTGTGTGTCACAGAGCTGATCTTTGACTGGATTTGTTTTGTAAGGTAAATTTTTGTGTTGCTCACCTCATCACAAACAGGAGTGTTGAAGCACCTGGTGCACAATCAATCCTTGTGAGTGGAATCACAGCTCTCACCGTTCCAGAAATCCTYGTGTCTGCCCTGAATTTTTTTGTGCTTGCCTCCCCAAGTGCTTACACTGTGCTTAGGACAGGAAGGTAAAATGTTGAGAGGCTTTTAAAAGTACTAAAAATTAAAATGTGGAGAGACTCACACATCCCAAAAACCAAAGGTTCTGAAGGAGGTAAACGAAAGACAACTCAAAGTTGAAAACTTGGTGATTGGGAAGGTGGGTTGTGTTTCTGAGTATTAGAATTAAAGGAATTTAGAGGAGGTGCTGGCTGTCCCCTGGGACTGCAGAAAACCCAGGGAGGCAAAATGAGGCACCAGAGCTGTGAGCAGGTGACAAACTCCAGAGTGGAATATTAACTGCCAGGGATTTGAAGGGAATCAGACTGAGTGAATAATGAGGGCTGCYGTTTGAGCCAAGCCCTGTGAGCTCCAATAAAACATCCAGTTAAATTTGATCTCTCTGCTTAAAAAAGGAGGAGTGGGGGAGGAAGGAAAATAAAACTTTACAGAAACCACCAAACACCAGACAAGCAGAATTTCTCTTCTTTTTTACAGAAAGCCAAGTTCTTTCTGTAGGCAAAAGAAAACAACCATTTTCATAGGATTCTAGCCCTGTACCATCCTACCTTAGAGAAGAACCATGCAACTGCAGCTGGATCTTTATTTWTTTTTTTTCTTTATGCAGCAGCTAAGCATATTGATCTTAAGATTTTAAAATGAAACCACTTTCTGTGGCTGTTAATCAGGAATTCCATGAAATTACCCTCAGCTTTACCCCTTTTAGCTGGTTAATTTGCACTGGGTTAAACTCTCCTGTGGATTCTCTTGGTCTGTGGTTTGTCACAGCAGACCACTGTGCTTCCTTTGGAGCCATCTCACCAGCCTAATKAAATTTGTGGTTAGGCTGATTTAGCTGTTATTTGCTTCGTAACATCAAATGTTTGAGAGTTTGGTGCCTGCTCTGGAGTGCACTGAAAGTAACTGCTTTAATTAAAGAAAAAAAATGAAGTTTGTTCTGCAGTTTGAARTGCAAACATTATTACCAACTTCACCAGTAACTACTCTTTTTAATAGAGAGGTATAACTGCTACACTAAATGCTTAAGTCTAAGTTACACATTTTTATAATGGGAACCTATTCAGTGGGAGTTCTTTGTGTTCAGGGTAAAGGTTTCAAAGCTATAAAAAAAAAAAAAGTATAATCAAGTAAAAATTATATTTTTTTAAATTGAAGTTGATTTTTGCTTTGAACAGGAATATCTCAACTATTCTCTTAAAAATTCTCCTAAAACTGTCTTTTTCATTCATGTTTTGGGGTGGCTTTTTCAGCAGCTGGTGTTTCATTTCAGAAAAAAAATAAGAGGGGTTTTTTTTGTTATGATAATATTGTTTTAATACTTTTCTAAAATTTTCAGAAGCACCAAAAAACCTTTGTTGTCTTAAAACACTTATAAACTGATTATTTGAGAGGCATTTCTGAGATTTGCCTTGAGGCCCAGCTCTTTGCATTCAGGTGATGGCCTGCACTGTGAGCAGCTTGCAGTCAGAATAATTTATTTSTTTTAATGGAAACAAAGAAATCCATATTCTGAAGGAGTAGAAGAACCATTCCAATGTTCATTTGGTTTAAGGGCTGGAAATAAACAGGCTGTGCAGTTACTGAAAAGAACTCCTTATTCATAAAGTTGTGACCCTTGGAGCTCACTAATGATCAGAGAGCATTTATCCATCTCTAGTGTGATTTATCTCCTTCTTGGAGTTAAGCTTTAAATTATAATATTGTGTTTGTGATAATATTGTGTTTGTGATAATATTGTGCAGAGAACTGAAATTTGAATTATGGGTGAGGATAGTCCTTAAGTAGAATTGCAGACTGAAGCAAAGCTCTGGGAAACTGAATAAAATAGCTCCAAGGATGGCGAGGGTCTCAAGGATGGATAAAATGATCACCACATTCCAGATATGTTGCTTAGTTTGGCATTTTTTACATTTTCCCAAAGACAAATAAATTCTGTAGTGRCCACTTCAAGAGATGGAGCACAGAATGCAGATTAAGACGTGTTTAAACACAAATTTAAATATGCAAATCACAGGCTGAGTGTGAGCTGATGTTTCTACTTTTGTGTGGGATTGTTTAGCTTAGAAACACAAAAGGGCTGAGATTAATTAGTGCACACAAGGGCAGAGTAGTACCCTGTGCTCCTGGAAGAATATTAGCATGAAGATCTCTGGCTAATAGGGGCAGAGGGCCTTGAGAAAGTTTCCCCTGGTTTCTATTTTGTCAAGGAATTTGGCAAGCCATGAGAGATCAGAATCCCTGCTCCACTGCCCCAGCTGTTGGCCTGCAACCTGTCCTTAACATCAGGCTTTTCAGAAACTTCAGTCAGAAATTTCATATTCAACAGAGATGTTTTGGCAATAGAAATCAATCAATAACTTTTAATTTTAATAAATTGACATTTTCTGCAGAATAATGCTRTACTATTGAATTTCTATTGAAATTACAGGCACCCTAAGTACAAAGACCTCTGCATCAATTGGAGCTCCTTCAAGATTTCCTTGAAGAGRAGATTGTTTCCCCTTCAATGAAAGCAGAACTCTTGGGAAGACCAAAGAGGCAGTTTGGTCTTCAAAAAGGGTTTTTGCAAAGGGCTCCTTTTCACTTTGCAGAGACCTGCTCTGCATAAGCAACAAGATTAAAAATCTAGGAACTGAAGCAACACTGCAGATAAATATTTTTAGGCAATAAGAATAGAGAAATAAAACCAAATACTTCTTTGTATTAGTTTGCATAAACCTGGTACTGTTTTTAAATCCAGAGTTTTCCATGTGTTACCACCTGTTTAATTTATCATGTCAGCTCTTGACATTTTTCTGATAAGTATGAAAGATAAATCCATCACATTTTTGCTTTTTAACTGCACTTGCATTTTCAGCACAGGATGCWCTGAAATAATAGATTGCTTAGCAGAGTAAACATACAAAATTGGTGTTTAGAATTTCTGTGTAAGCAGTAATTAGAGAACTGCTTGTCAGTTTTAGAGCATTGTGAAATATTATGGCATATTGTGACTTTATTTGTACAGAATCTGTTACATACCTGTCACGTTAATTCAACTAGAAAGCATTCTTTATGACAATTCATATAATATCATAAAGGCAGCCAGTCATGTTTGTTACTGAATCCTTGCATGTCTCAATGTTGAAATTGGATTGGAAAGGGAAAAGGCAGTGCAAGAAGATTAAACCCAGTATAAAAAACATTTTAAAGGACATGGATTTTAGTTGCCATTCCTCTTACAATCATAAAAATTCTTAAGATGTGAACTTGCTTAATTAGGTATATCTACAGGAATTAGTATTTTTTTCTAGTGTTGACAGAAGCAATCACATGAACCACAACAAAATGCCCAGCACTAAGAAATGAAAAAATTTTATTCTTGTTCAGTTCTCACAGGGAAAGGTGGATTTTTGCATTTATTCAGTGACTCTGACTGTGTTAATTCTTTATTTGTCCACATTCGCTGTTGAGTCAAATGGACTTTTGGGTGTTCTCTCTTACCAAGGTGTGAGGATTTTATTTCACTTGCTTTAACCTTCTCCTAAGCAATTGGAAGGAACCCTGCAACTTTTGAATTATTGGAAATTACCCAACAAGGTTTGGAACACAAACTTTACTTATTGTCCTTGTGAACTGCAGGCTTCACAAATGAGAAGGAATGATCCTGTATTTCTTAGTTTGGTCATTTAGGTTTTGATTGTTTGGTTT
>NW_026623544.1:465614-468656 GCF_030028575.1 Malurus melanocephalus
TTTTTTTTTTTTTTTTTTTTTTTTAAGCTTTCTCAGGCACTGCTTGGAAGGAATCCAAATTGTGTGTAATTTGTGTCCCAARTCTACTTCTCAATACTAAATGTGATTGTGTCTTGTCTGTGCATCTGATTTGTTTTGTTTCTGTGATTTTCAGTTGTTGTTAGCAGTCTGCACACTGCTCAGACAGCACCRGGGCTCAGCTCGAGCATTTTCACTTGGGCATATCTGTGTCATCTCATCTCCCAGGGCAGCGACAATAAAAGGGTTTACAGCRTTTCTGTGAAGTGAGTGTTTTGGAAAAGCAGGCCTGTAATCTCTGAAGCTGCTTTGAATAAGTTATATTTGACTTTGTGGTGTCCTCACAAGGCRCTGGAGTTGAATTACCTGGAGTTACACACAGCTGGTGCTGCTGGGCAACCTTATCACAGTTTCTAGATGGTTATTTCCCTCTATATAGCAGTTATAATTAATACTGGGTAGTGAAGCATCCCTCTGCTGATTTGTTTTTATTAACATGGCCTAGAACAGTGATAGTCAATATCATTAAATATTTTTATCCTTCCCGGATAAAAGTAACAGAGCAGATATTAATTGAACAAATAAAAAGGCTTTATGAAACATGGGTATATAGATATCTATATACTTGTCAAGCTTTATTCCTCTCTGAAATGGTGCAGATTTTTTCCAATAATGTTTACCACAAGCTGAAGTGTTTTTTACACCAGTTCAAAACAGAAGTTGTTAATAAYAGTGATAGTACCTACTAAAAGGACCTATTGCTCACTTAAAGGTCGTTTAATATTCAAGATTGCTTTCTTGTTTGCTTTCCATCTCAAAAAGGTTGAGCATGTCGGGGCTTCTCAGTTTTACTTCAAACTTTCATATTAAATTTTAAAAAGTGTTGCAAGCGTTGTGAATTATAGCAGGACTTTGACTTCTGTTCCTTGTTCTGTGTCAATTATCAGGGGACATGAGCTGATTTCAATGTATTAATTAACAAGAGAAGTACTTGGGAAGTAGGGGCTGTGGCATTATTTTCTAAATTAAAACAGGAGATGTACTTCTATTTATATTTTATTTGACTGTGCTTATTGCTGTGTGYTGGGATGTTCAGCATATGCACTAAGCTTCAGTTGGACAGAATACAATATTAATTAAAAGATTCTGGAGAAGCTGGTAGCTGTACTTTCAGGTTCCAATATTCTTATTTTTTTTCTGTCTGATTTATATATTTAAGAGACAACTTTTTGTTGGCCAAGTGGGAAATTGCATGAGATAATGAGTGCTGACTTTGAATATCCCAATCCTGTAACAACGGATTTTGATGGCTCCTCTATATTAATTACTGCTTAAGCATTTGCTCACTTTTATGAATCATTAAATAATAAGAAACCATGAATAAAAGTAGTGTGGTTTTTAGTTTCAGCTGAATGTACTCTCATAAATGCAGATGAGTTTTTTCCCTTTTGTTACGTAGTCTTTGCCACTAAATGATGCAAATATATTCTGTATCACAGAATCATTTAGGATGGAAAAGACCTCGGAGATCTTCAGCCCAGCTGTTAACCCAGCACTGCTAAGAATATATATSTGTGGATATATTTGTATAAATCAATATACACACAGATATCTTATAAATACATACAAATGGATGTGTTGTTGTGACAGGACCGGTGCATTTGGTGAGTTTTGATTAATCCTGACAAAGATACAAWTTTAAGTTGCAGCCCTAGGACTGAAAGCCAGTTCTTCTAATTAAGGATATTTTTTACTATTTCTGAATTTAAAAAGAATGTTAGAGACTTTTTCTGTATGAAGGGGGAAAACCCACCCATACAGAAGCATAGACACACATGCACAGCCCTGGAAAGATTAATGTCAATAAAAATTGAGAAACCATGTCAGCCTGCAGGTGTCCTGTAGCTGTCCAGGGGTATTTGCTGTAGGCAAAGGGGATGATTGGAGACTGGGGAAATCTAGTTGAAATCACAGCCCACATTAGGAATTGTTTTCAAAATTTCCATTTTCTCTTTTGATAATTGTTGAAGAAAAGACATTTTAATAAGGCAGAAGGCATTTCTCTCCTGACAACATGGACGTTTGTCACAGGAATCTCCCTTTTCCACTGTATCTTCTGAGAAGGATGCTTTGGGCTGAGCTCAGATGTATCTCTTGGCTCTCCAGTCTGAGATAAATGAAAAAAAAAATATTGGGAATGATCTATTTAATGCTTTCTGTTGATGAGGAAGGGAGGAAAAAATGGGATGGAACAAATTTTGCTTGGCCTTTACTCAYATGATCACCTGAACTGTAACCTTTGTTTATGTTAAAATGTTCCAACCCTCTTTTGTTCTGAAAAGAGAATGGCACACCTACACAAGGATAGCAACCTCAAGGTAGAGCAGACTACAGAGATTTTGCATTCATTTTTTACAGTTTTGGGTGTTTCTCTAAGGTGACAAAGCTTTCCTAAAGAAGAAATACCCCCACTGTGCTGGTGTAGGGTAAAAAAAAAAAGGGGGATTCTGTTCCAATGGGGGAAGAGAGACTTAGGTACTGATGTGACTTGGCACACAATGTGACCAGAGTAATGGCATGGGAGCCTTTCCTGAGAGGGGAAAAAAAAAAAAAAAAACACCTCAACTTTAGAGGTGATTCTTCTTCCCCAGCTCGGAAAGAAAGGATTTCAGCTCCATAGGAAAAAATTGCAGGGCAATGCTCACTATTTTCAGTGCTTGACAGTTCTCATTGTTACCAGGAGTCCCATTTCATGTGTTTTATAAATATTTCAAATCAAGGTCCCTTAGATGAAGATATTAAGATGCCATCACTTCACAGCAGAATGTCACTGGTGACAGGTAATTTTAAAATGTTCCAAACAGGTTTTCTTCTTCTTTGTAATTTTTCTTGTTTTTCAGTATTCCTAAATCCTCCYTGGGTCCTTTCACACTTCTGTCTTCCCAGTCAGATTTCATAAAGAGTGTGGCAATGGATATGCATATTAAAAAAGCTCTTSAAATTTAAGTATTAAATGAAATAATG
>NW_026623544.1:468814-478699 GCF_030028575.1 Malurus melanocephalus
TTGGTATATAAGGTGAAGGGAGAAAATAAATTTTCTGGCCATAGGAATGTGAAAGCAAAGTCTCTTCACTTAGATTAAGGTCTCACTAGATGATATCTTGTAATGAAAAGTAAACAGGTTCAAAGTAATTTATCTTTTAATTTTCTAGGAGATTTGAATTGTGACAAATGGAATACYCTCATTTTTCATAAGTTAAGTATGCAATTAGAGCAATTTCACACATCTTTATTTTTGGTTTTCAAGAAGCCCYGATTTTGTTGTGTGACTAATGGCAGAGTGTGGAAGGATTACAGTGGATTAATTTGCAGCAGCTGTTGTAACAACATCCTAATAGTTCCTAAGTATAAAGGTAGGACCTGTTTATCTCTTTTTAATTGTGTAAAGTACAGATCAGCTGCTAATAAATCTATGATGCCTGGCTAGGCACAAAAGATGCTTCAGATATAAATTGCCTTTTATAATTAACTATCTCTGGACTGCAGAGGATTTTGACCCATCTTCTGCAGAAAATATAACGATTATATCTTGGCTGTTCTGTCACTGCTGATACRGTCTGTGTATTAAAATACACATTTTGGTAAAAGTTTTGACCTGATGATTTTCTAGTRTGCTTCCCAAATGTGTATTTTTAAGGGAAATTGTTAAGGGAATGAAGAACATGTTGAAGTTCTGTATGGAAGGAATAGGATTTGAAAGGTGGGRTTATTGRACTTGAAGGAGCCAYRGAACCCCAGGATGGTTTGGGTTGGAAGGGACYTTAAAYCYCATCCCATCCCACCCCAGCCATGGCAGGGACCCCTCCCACTGTCCCAGGCTGCTCCCAGCCCCAATGTCCAGCCTGGCCTTGGGCACTGCCAGGGATCCAGGGGCAGCCACGGCACTTCCCATTGTTGGGAATCATTGTCTGGTTCCTCCTGAAGCTCGGCTGGCCTTGCTGGATCTGGAATTGGCTGAAGTGAGGGTTAAAGGGTCAATATTGGTAAGAGACCCAGTGGATGCAGTGTGAGTGCAAATTTGGTAGCAATGATAAATTTTTCCTCATTGATRAGTTTTTCCTCATCTTGGTAACCTCAACTCATATCTCTAGATCTGATTTCTGGGAAAACATTCTTAATGCAGTAAAGGGGTAAGAGGTCCTACAAGCAGTTTTCTTTCAGTTTTGTTGGGTTTCTAAATAAGCTAACCCTATAAAATGGATCACTTATCAATCAATTTATTAATTCCATTCTAAAACTGGTTTTAATTGTTTTATAGCTAGAGTCATTTATGATGTAAATATAATTAGCTTTTTCCTAAATGAGTAAAGCTAGCACTGACCTTTGATACAACACTGTAATTTTGGATAATATTTTCAAGTTCATGGCAACCTCTATTCATCACCATTGCAACCTAGAGCTAAACGATTTCCCCTGCAGTCATATTATTAATGGGGTTTTCTGCTTAAATATCCCACTGTAACCTGCTGCTAATTAACACATGCATGGAAAAGTTTATTCTGCATTTTCAATGCTTGAACCTCTGGCCATCTCTCAGATGTCTTTATGAAAATCCCTTAAAGCCAGGAGAGGATGTTTYTGTGGTGGGAGTGGTTGGGGTTTGGTTTTTCTTAATTCCTTCTTGACAACACCTGAAGTTCATGACACAGTCCAGCTCTGCAATACAGATTATGAAATAATTATGAATCTGTGTTTAGAAATGGATTTAGCAGCTCAATGGTGTTGCTCTCCGTGAAATTTTTCAGTTATTTCAGAACCAAATATTGCAGTTTGCTGACTGTAATCCAGTTAATTTTGTCAATACTGAAGTGGCTAATGCAGTTGCTTMTTTTCTGTGTGCACTCTCACAAGATTCAAAGAGGAGTCCATAATTAAGCACTAAAATAAATCAGATGTAATGGGGAATTACCTTATTTCAAATGATGCCAYGAGGGCTGTGAGAGGAAGCTGAATGGGCAGTGACTGGATTGTTTGCCTTTCTTGAGAGAGATTTTATCATTTTGTAGGACCTCTGATGAGGACTGGGGATAATATATTGATATTACCATGGGCTTTGGAGAAATGTAGATAATGGCAGAAAGAAGGGAAATCTTTCTAATTGTGACCAAATGAAGATCCATCTTGTAAAAAACACTTTAGATTTTTTTTTGTCTTGCGGACTGTGTCCCCAGGCTTTAGTTAACTCACAATTTCTAAGAGTTTCTGAGGACCTGTGACTTTCATTGACTTCCACAATGGTGATGATGTGGATCTTAAAATGTGTGAATTTGGGAGATTCATGCATATAATAAGTTCATTAGGTGTGGTAGATATAAGAAAAAGGAAAAAAARRAAAAAAAAATAGAAAATTGAACACAATCACAAAGTAAAGATTGGATAGAAATCTTTTGAAAGGTTTTCCAGTGAGAGGAGTTACCTGGGTGCATTTGGTGTGCTGGTTATGGCAGAGTCTGCTGGGTTAGTGTTTCCCATTTCACCTGGAAATGTACTSTGTCCTGATTTGGGGAAAGGATGCAGAGTCACAGCAGCTGTGAAACCTGTTATGTTCAAGCCATTTATGAGAAATTTATCAGACTTGGGTTCCCAAAGGAGAGATGTGAAACTCCAGCCTCTGACAGGGGAGAGTTTCTTTGTTTGGATGGATTTTCCAGCAGCCTGAAGAGAGGCACCAAACACAAACCCTTTCCAGTGCAGGTGCTGCTCCTCACCCCATCCCATTTCAGCACCAAACCCAGGCTGATCCATCAGGAACTGCTCTGACAGGACAAGGGGCAATGGTTTCAGACTGACCAGGGCAGGGTTAGATGGGATATTGGGAAAGAATTCTTCCCTGTGAGCGTGGGGAGGCTCATTAGCAATATATGTGTTCCAATCAAAGTATTCCATTCTTTTCAGTCTTTACAAGTTTTTTTTTTTAATCAGCACAGATTAAACATAATGGAGAAAATTGCTGTGGAATAGAGGGAAGAACAGAAAAAAGGGAGGTGAGAAACAGTTAAGAAAATTATAATAAATTGTATTTCTAAAGTCATGTAGCTTCTTCCAACAAAAACAACTTGAACTTTTTTTCTTTTTCATTTYGTCTTCAATTAATATAATAAGGCCTTACAGTTTAATTTACAGCAGCCAGCTAAACTCCCTGGGAGGTGCTCTAGTGGTAATTAGTCATCTGAGAAAATGTAGCAACGTCTAAATAACTGGCAGATTCATAAACACATCACACATACACTGCTGTTATAATTTCAGGGTTTTTTTCTTAGAGAAATATCCACATTATGCGGTGTGCAACGGTGCACACGGGCACACACCTAATGTGGTGGGGAAGAGTTTAACTCACAGGTTTTCTCTTAATGGAGAATGGAGGATTGATGTTTTTCTTGTGCGTGAAAGTGCTGGAAGTGATGTCATTCCCCATTTGTAAAACCTTATCTGAAGCTTTGGCCAGAAAAACTGAATTTTGATTTCGCCTGTTTTTTTAAAAAATGTGAGTGTGCAGCCCTGGCTGGGCTGACCCTGASACAGGCACAGCAGTAGGGAAATGGGGGAACCCACCCTGCCTCTGGATGGTCCAGCCAGGAATGGCCAACCTTGCTGTGAGGGAGAATTGATGTTTCTGATGTTTAATGAAATAGTGGGGGAGTTAGGGGAAGAGTGGGGWAATTAATCTCCTTTCCAAAATTTAATACATTATTGCAGCTTGGTATTTTGGCAATTTAGGTCATACTTTTGGTCTTTGGATGTTCAGCCCTTTCACCACATAAACGTTGTGTATTTAAGCGCAGTTTTTCTGCCTTACAATGTCGTTCATGGCAATATGCTCTAACTATACATTACTGTTATTACATAAAGTCATATTAAACTCAATGGTGCATGGATTTTTTACTTCAATGTGACTTTGTGTAGTAAAAGTGTGTACAGTGAAAGGAATTCTTAATGAAGTAGCTGCCATGACTTCTCGAAGAACAACTAAGGGACTGAGAAAATAAAAATTTACTATCACACTTTAGCACATAATTTACCTTAGAGTGTATACTTTTCTATATTTCTTTTTCTGAAGCATCCACAGTAACACAACATACCTCTCATCCTTTTTTCCTCCAGTTTAGATTTGGGCTTGATATTGGTGCTAATGCTCTACAAAGAAGAGATTTGGGAGAGGAACAAATGCTTTGCTTGGGGAATGAAGCTAAGTGAGGAAGGAACTTGTGGGTAAATGAGTCCAAAAGGAAAGCAAGAAAACATGTTTTCAGTGCATAATACTTAATAAAATCTTCTTTATAAAAACCCAAACAGATACCTTGAATTAAATTTAGTGTTCTAAATCATCACTGTAATCTTATATTGGYTGCATATGGATTTTCAAGTGAAGTTTAAGATGCTCTTTGACATTTCAAAGCTCTAAATATAAAAGAAAATAGGATAAAGGAAAAGGAGCTCTCTCACTCTTGATTTTTTGGTGAAGAGCTGAGGCTGAGGTGTCTCAGCAGTAGGTGCTGCTACCTCTGTCTCTGCAAAACATTTCCAGATTTCATTCGCTGTTGTTTGAAAAGCAAAAATTGTAAGTTTGGAAGAAGTGATCAGCTGTTTAGAGTTAGTGGAGTTGAGGTATATTTATAGGTTGAATTATTAACTCTTGAATCTTCTATGGATTCAAAACAGGTGGACTATAGCCATGAAATAATTATTTTATTTTCAATGTTTGCCCTTCAGAATCATGTAGTTCACAAACCACAATATGGATTATAGTTCCTACGCCTCACTTGAACGTGAAACTTGAGACCTGAAGCTCTAAATGTGGTTTTAGGCAGTCAGCTCCTCAGTTATATTCATTATTTCAGTCCYCTTTTCTGTGGAATCTCTTTTTATCCAAAGAACTTGCATAGTGAATGAAATTCAGTGGCCTCATCTTCAAACTTAAGATTGTGAGATTTCTATGGATAAAAAAAAAATAAATGGAACTTCTTGTGTCTGCTCTGAAGTGATAGATCTATGAAGTAGATCAGTTTGACTTTTGTTATGAGATTTTTTTTTTTAATATTGAGATAAGTTATTAGATTTCTAGCACTCCAGGTTAAGGATTCATATAATTTAATAGACAGCTGTTTGTAGTTGC
Source organism: Malurus melanocephalus (assembly GCF_030028575.1). Classification (NCBI taxonomy): domain Eukaryota; kingdom Metazoa; phylum Chordata; class Aves; order Passeriformes; family Maluridae; genus Malurus; species Malurus melanocephalus. The sequence goes on from NW_026623544.1 coordinate 473,924, forward strand.
TTGTCTGGGACAGTTCTGACATTTTAATATCAGAATGAAGGTTACAATGAATGAGGTATCAATTCTGCTCAAGAGCAAAGGAAACATCCATGTCTTTCCATTTTCCATGAAAAAATATTTATTTTTTCAAGCAAATTATGCAGTTAAATGCTGTTTCTCCCCTTTTGACTGGTGTATTTTAAAAGGAACTTAAAATATTAGAAATGTTTTAAAAACATGGAATTAAACATAATTAATGTGTGCTATTCACATGAGACTAGAGGAGAATTTGGATTAGGATTTTGAAGAGCAAATCTTAATGGTCCCTGTATAGTATATTAACTGCTAATAAAAGCAGGTCTTGCTAAAAGGCCTTTRTAAGGCAAATTTAATCCCAGCACCTTTTCAATATTAAATAGTAATGAAATTTCTATCAGTTTGGTGTGCTAAATGKAATTGATTACCACACCGTTCATGTTAGCACACACAGAGCACAATGGGGGTCAGATTTTGAAAGCTCAGTGAATGCAACATTAAAAATGAGAATTTTTCTTTCCACTGAAATCGGAACATTTACGGTTCAGAATAAAACCTTAATTTTGGGCATTCTAGTTCCAAGTATTTAATAGAATATAACTGTATTTTGTAAAAATAATAGTCCAAAGCTATTTCCCACTTAATTATATTGTTCTGTCTCTTGCAAGTTACACGTGCAGTTTCCTCAGACATTCTTTATTCTGAATGCAGTGAGCAAGGTTAGGAGAAATAAATACATYATCAAATCCCACTATTCAGTTATCACCTTCCCATGATACTTCACAGCCTGCAAACCCTTTAGAGGTGAAATCAGCAGCACTGACACCCAGTTCTGAGATGGGAGCAGCTGGGATTTGTGCCCTGCTCCCCACAGTGCCTGACAACCCTTGTGAAGGGGAGAGAACCTTTGGAATGCCTTAAAAGGAAGTGATTCTTGTCCTAGCTACAGGAAGAGTGAACAAACCCCAAAGAGCCAACCCTCTGTGCCCATGCTTGACCAACCATCCTTTAGGAAGTCTCACCAGTGTGGCAAGTAGGAAGTTTCAGGAACTCCTCAAAGGGAGAGAAGCTTCTTTATGGGCAGCAGCATCCTGTTCCTTTTCTGTTCTCAGGACAAGAACTGCTGTCATTGTTCTTTGTAGCTTGGATGTTCTCTGGATTGTTTCATGGCCCCTTCAGATCCTGTTCTACTTTGTTGCCATTTTAATTTCACATATATATATATATATTTATTTATATATACACACACAGTTATTCTGATACACTCAGTCACATGGTTCAACACCTTCCATCTCTTGGGATTGTTTTCCCCACTCTCTCCCCATATATTTTACTCATCCCAGAGCTTTGTTTCCAGGTGCAGATCTCTGTTTTTGGCTGGCTGCTCACTGGGAGGGGCTCCCAGTACTCCCAGTCCCACAGAGCACGTGYTGCCCTCRYTCTTTCCTGCAYCTCTAATTTGTTGTATTTTCCTTCCCTGCTGGTGGAACTCTCACAGACCACRCTCCCAGTTTCAATCTGCTTGGCTCCCATGGATCCCTCAGAACGATTTTAGCACCTACTGGTTTGGGGAACAGTCTGGCTGTTAAACTTTCTGTTCTGTTTAGAAGTCTTGATTATGCTCACAGTGTGAYGAGCTGCTGGCTCTGCCCTCCTCTTCACCTTCCTTTCTACTCTCTTCAGATGATAAACAGAGCAGGAATATTTCTTAATTTTTAATGCCGTTATAATTATATGTAAGACAAAATTGAGGCAGAAAATAATGATCRTAATGTTATAAAGCAACCTGTGCTACACATGAATTAAACATGACACTGCCATGGTACTGTTTGACTTCAGTGAGTTGAACTCGCCCCTTTCATGTAGGAACCGGTGCTCTGTGTTCTGACATAGGAAATTAATTGCAAAACCTGCAAGACAATCTTGATAGGAAATTCTAAATAAATTACTAAATTTAAATGATGGRAGAGATGGAGGCAGGTAGGATGTGATTATTTACACTGGGATTTTGCCAGGGCACTCTCTCTACCACTGGAGAGACACAAAACCTAGGTATGAATTCAGAATCATTGAATTATTTAGGTCAGAAAAGACATTTAAGGTGGAGTCCAACTGTTACCCCAGCCCTGCCAAGCCCATCACAAAGCATGTCCCCAAGTGCCACATTGGCACATTGTTATCTTGCTCCAGGGATGGTGACTCCACCACTGCCCTGGACWGCTGTGCCAATGCTTCACCACCTTTCAATGAACATTTGTTTTCCTAATATCCATAAAACTGGTGTCTTGCTTAACCCTTGACAGCCTGTCAATTAATAAAWAATATTCCAAAACTGTGCAATCCCATCCATACTTTGGTGATCTGTATTTACAGGGCACTGTCATTTCCTGAATGACAAACCTGCTGTTGTTAAATTCTTGAAGTATTTGCCTAAGCTATATTAAGCAAGTCGCTGTCTGAAATATCTCTGTGGAACACCTGGCATGAGTGCGCAAATTGTTTAATGGGACTTAACATCTGATTTAAATAGTCTCCTCTGGAGCAATCTGCACATCATAAACTTAATCCACARCGAAAGTGCAAAACTGACAGGATAATGCACTCGCCATGGGTTTAGATAAACTCGTCTGGGGAGTGTGGGTGAAACACTCTCAAAGGCAGGCAGGGCTTGGAGGGACAGCCCCAGATCACATCTCACTGAGCTCAAACACTGCAGTGTCCTGGGGGGCTGGGGGAAGAGAGGTGGCCATGGCCAAACACCCAAAAACCTCTGCCCTGGGTGAGCCCAGCAGGGAGGGGAGGGGAAGGGAGGGAGAGATTGTGTCCCTGTGTCCCTGTGCCCAGATGAGAGCCCACGGGCAGAGCTGCCCCAGCCCTGGGGCCAGCACAGGGAGGAGCTGGAGCTGCTGCAGAGAGCCCAGAGGAGGCTCCAGGATGAGCAGAGGGATGGAGCAGCTGTGCTGGGAGGAAAGGCTGGGAGAGCTGGGATTGTTCAGCCTGGAGAGGAGAAGCTTTGGGCTGAGCTCAGGGTGGCCTTTTTGGGCCTGAAGGAGCCAAAGGAAAGATGGAGAGAGACAATGGCCAAGGGCTGCAGGGACAGGAGCCAGGGAATGGCTTCCCAGTGCCAGAGGGCAGGGCCAGATGGGAGATTGGGAAGGAATTGTTCCCTGTTTGGGTGGGCAGGCCCTGGCACAGGGTGCCCAGAGAAGCTGTGGCTGCCCCTGGATCCCTGGCAGTGCCCAAGGCCAGGCTGGACATTGGGGCTGGGAGCAGCCTGGGACAGTGGGAGCTGTCCCTGCCATGGCAGGGGTGGGATGGGATGATCCTTAAATTCCCTTCCAACCCAAACCATTCTGTGACTGTGTTATTTGTGTGATGACCAGGGTACTATACAATTTTTGACCATCAGTGGGTTTTCCAGACACTGATACTGAAATATTACTGATATTGATAATAACTGATGCATTGACTTGGTTAAGTAGTCATTGACTTGGTTAAGTAAGTCTTTGAGGAAATGGAATCCAATTATTCATGTGAATAATTTATGATATTTAAAATATAATTTATATTCATCTATATAAGTATTATTTTTATTATTAGGTGTTTAACTTCATTGTCTTTATTAAAATCTAGTAAAAACATGGCCTTTCTATATAGAAATGAATGTAACCTTTATGAATGTTTATCTTTGCGTAGTTTGGAATATGAAAATGAGAGATGGAATAAAAAAAAATTGACCAAATGTTTTCTGCTTAAAATAAACCCACCTTGAAACACAGAACACTTGTAGTTCTCATTCTGCTATAATTACCAACTCAACCAATAGAAATGTTGAACTTTTGACTTAAGAATCTTTGGTTTTGGTAAGATCAGAGCAGCAGCTGCAACAGCCCACTGCTCCCAGCCYAAGCTGGTGCTGTCATTTCTAGAGATGTAAGAAGTCATCTAATTTTCAGAATGGCAGAATATCACATGAATTGGTTTAATTGCCAGCAATAGATGCAAATTATATTTAAAATTAAATGACGCCTCTTAGATAGATATAATCATAACACCTGTATTTATATCTGATAGGTATCTACATAAAAAGTGAAGTGTTCCATGTATTTGGTTTAGATGGTATCASATTGGCAGTACAGTTGGGCACTTTATCCACTGATTCCTCCAAAACAGAGTTTATGCCCAGTTTATTACCTTCTCCAAACTGAAATTCATTAYAGGTAAACCCTTTGGGGCAGTTCTCCTGTGTAAGATCAAGAACAGAAGATTTGTTCCTTTCCTTTTCCATGCTCAGTGCCCAGGAAGGCCCTTCTGGTTGTTTAATCACCACAAATCAAAGCCATCACGCCAGTTTGTCCTTTTTTTTTCACTGTYCACTTTGCCCAGCATCCTTCTCCTGGTGCTGGGAGCTTTTCCTCTTGGCCACTGAGATAATTTTTGGTTCTGTGCCTGGTATTAAAGTCCAAAGGAATCACAGTGATGCACAGATTTAAGGTCATTCCAGCTTTTAAATGCTAATTGTTCTGCCAACAGTTCTCATTTACGAGGGTTTTTAAAGGCCACAGACGTGTTCTATAGGATTCAATAGTTGGGGCGGTTTCTGAAACCAATTAAGAGATGTAACTGCTCTTAAAAAAGAAACCATATGTGCATTGTCCTGGATGGCTGCTTTCACTGTAAGGAGATTTACTTAAAAGCCATTTTAATTAAATTGTGGAAGTTTGGATTTCACTTAAATTTTACTTTTTTTTTTTTTTTTTT
>NW_026623544.1:478754-486710 GCF_030028575.1 Malurus melanocephalus
CTTTTTTTCTTCCATTCCTCACCTTATCCTCTTGCTGAAGGAGATCGGAATAAATCACTTGACACACTTCATATTTTGGGGTGAGAGTTCCCTAATTTGTTTTTATTTTACCTTTTATTAGACATCGAAAATTTGAGTTTATAAAGTAGATTTTGAAGCCCCAAAAGAAATAAGTGGATTTCAAAGTCCCATTGTGCTTTCAGAAACAGAGTATGAAGATTTTTCTGACTCTGAACATGCAGGATATCAGGATATGTTCTTGGAGATAACATGKGGTATCTGACTGATGTTCAGTCAAGACTCCACAGAGATCTGTGGAAATCCAGAAATGTTTGCCAAGGTCACAATTTTCAGCTGAGATTTTCTATGTGTGCTTTTTTAGGGGTTTTGGGGGATTTTTTTGGTTTGTTTCTTTTTTTTTTTTTTTTTTTTTTTTTTTTTTTTTTTTTTTTTTTCTCTTCTCCTGAAGAGCATAAACAGAATTTTAAAGTAGCATGTTAGGGATATCCTCAGAGAAATACCAAACTCCCCATAAAAACTGGGAGTAGAAAAGGACCACCCTAGTGAGTCCATTCCTGCAGCAAAAGCCAATTTGATTATCACTAAATAATTTATAAACACGTTTCGGTATATTGAATGTCAACAGCACGCTCCCTTTGTTAACACTGAGCAAAGCTGTAAATACAGTGGWGGTATTTTCATGGGGGAATTATTAATGAGATGAACAAATCTGGTGTGAAAGATGAAAGGACAGAGGACTCAATCTGTGAGCCGAGCACTGTGACCAAGACTGCACAGAGCAGATGAACATCTRAGCACAAATCTGAGCATCTGAGCACAAATCATCTGATTTAGCTGAGTTCATCTGATCTGGATGCCAGGACTGTGCTGSTTCTCCACCTGTTAATTGTCACCTCCAGGGAATTTTAGTCATAAACCCTGATGTCAAACGTGGATGTGTCTTACAAGTGAAGGGAAGAGTAGACACCAGAATCCCACTGTGCCTGGGCTGCGTGTCCAGGGTAGGTTTTAAAGACAGAAAAATTGTTCCTGATCTTGTAATGAAGTTGTCCTTGGAGATGTCATGATTATAGAAAGYCTTATTTCAGTTCCCAGAATGGAGAGAGCAGGATAAACCAGCAGTGGTGAGAGAAAGCTGTGGAATCATAGAATGGTTTGGGTTGGAAGAAAGTATCTCATTTATTGCAAATGTTTGTTTTCTTTTTCATTATTCTTCTCTCTAGGTTCTCACAGGACAAACATGAATCTGTTCAGCTGTTCAGCAGGGGTTTTTCCTTCTCTTCTGCTGCCATGTTCAGCATGATTCCCTGCTGCCCTATGCTCGTGTTACACCGACACAGTTCTCATGTGATGAGCACTTTGTGACCCTCCTTTGGGTGCAGTGCAGTCAGCACCTCAAACTGTTCCAGTAGAACTGGTGAGAAAATGAGGTTCTTTACCAAAGTGTTAGGTTTCAGGTATGTGACAAAGCAGTCATCCTTTAAAATCTGTGGCTGAGCAGCAAATGAGTGTGAAGACTGGATGGGTTTGGATACCAAAACTTTGCTCATAAATAAGCTCCATTTTATTGATGACACAACTCCCCTTTCCCACAGTAGAGAGACCACAGCCCACCTGGAAGTTGTTCATATCCTTTTTTTTTTCCTTGAGCACACAGAACTTTGGTTTGGAGCAGTGGATAGATCATATTTCATCCACTTCTGCCACAAAAGCTCATCTGAAGCTCACAGGCTGGGTTAACATTCACCCAGAAACCTCAGAGCTCCAGATCTGAGGATGCTGYGGGGTCTCGTGACTGGCATTGTCTGCATGGGGTCTAGCTTTGTTATCTCCTCTCCTTTTTTTTTTTTTCATCATCCTTCCTCCCCTCTCCTCCTTCCATTACCTGAGTCAGTCAAGCTGAAAACAGGAAATCTGCACAAACTTTTGCAAATCTCATCTTTGCATTCTCAGTCTGCAGCGTGACGGCACCTGCTTCTGATGGGCTCGATAATTTTATACAGATTTTATATAAAATTCTATAATCCCAGTGTATTCCAGGCCATCCCAATATCTCTAAATCTGTTTTTGCTCCATCCTGCTCCAAACCTGGTTGGAATTCACAGTGGGCACTGCAGGGTGGATTGCCCCAGGAGYTGTGCTGCTGCTGCTCTGCCATGGCTCAGCCCCACGGGGCAGATCCAACCATTTTTGGGGCATTATTTTATCCSAGCTTTGCTGTAAATTATCCTTTCAGGCTGTGCTAGTGTGTGCAGCACTAACAAGTCAGGAATAACAGCGTTATCCCTCTCAGGTGCTAACAGCTCCAAAATGTTGGAAGTCACTGGAGAGTGAGACCCTCATTGAATAGCAAAGGAATTGTATTTTCTGCTAACTCTGACTCCTGGCTTAGGAGTTAATGAAACCATTCAAGTTGAGTACTTTAATCTCACAAATTGGTTATCACAGCCTTGTGGCCACTTCTTGTTTTATAATAAAGCATAACACAAAATATCTGTGAAGGCTTACAAAATTAAACTAAGGGAAATATGTGCAATTTTGAGCTCATTAGGAGCAATTCATATTTTCATCTGTCTCATTAGAGATGTTTTCATGAACTAGGAAAGTACTTTTGAATCTGTGATTTTTAATTTCCCTGCCAACTGGCGTGAGCTTTTTGGGATTGTTATTTTCTTTTCATTTATTTCAAAATGTTAAAAGGAGTAGGAAAAAAAAAAAAAACCACCAATAAAAAAACCAAAAAACAACACCACAGGAGAAATTAGAAGAAAAGCAAGGCACTAAGAAATAAGTGAACTGCATGAACGTGATAAGAAATATTATTTTATAGTAGGATTTATATATATATATGTATATATATATATAAATATCCTGTTTTGATACTTTGATGAGAGTGTATGGAAATAGAGAATGCTGGAAATTGACTCTGAAGATGAAGTTCAGAAGTGAAGATGCACAGGTGAAGCACACCAACTTGAAGAATGGTGCTTGACCTGATGCTGTTATGTACATTTTTTTTTTTAAATTTGTCTGATTTCCTGCAGCCAGATGTAACCCCAGTGTAGCTGTACTTTTGCTGTACCAAGCAGAGCTGCCTGGCCTTTGGTAGTGCCGGCAGTGAATCATTCAGATGCAAAGAAAGTTTGAAGAATGGAGGGGGATCGTGAGGACCCTCACCACAATAGTGACTCTCAGTATTTCAGGTGCTGCTGTGAGCACAATACCAGGGATTAACAAYTCTCTAGGGCTTGGGGTTTCAAGGTTGTTTTCCTTTTAACTGCAAATATCCCCAAYTGACAGTCACATTTATTCCTTGTGAAGTCTAAGGTGATGTCTGAGGGAACCCTGGAGAAGAAGGAAACCGTGGTGTTTAATTTCTGTGCATGGCCCTGCTGTCCCTGCAGTGAATCCCTGCTCTGCCATAAATCCTGGTTTTAACCTTTGTGCTGAGGTGATTTCCCTGCCAAAGCAGTGCCTGATTTTAGCCGTGTTTTTCCCCATGTGATTGCAGGGATGGCGCCTGAGGTCAGACCCCAGCAGGGGCTGCAGCAATTCCCTGGGACAGGGACAATACCAGGAATGGCTGGAGCTGTTCCAGGGCAGGCTCAGGCTGGAGATCAGGGAAAGGTTCTGCTGTCCCCAGAGGGTGCTGGCACTGCCCAGGCTCCCCAGGGAATGGTCCCGGCCCCGGGGCTGCCAGAGCTCCAGGAGCAGAGAGAACACTTCAAATGTCATTTTCTTTTCAGTGTCCAGTTTTCTGCTGAGATTACCATCAAGGTTATCATTCAGTGCTAGTCACAATGATGTTTTCCACAATGTCAGTATCTTCTGTTTGTGAGCTGAGCAGGGGCTGCCAATTTGTACCATGAACATCACCAAACACCAGTTACGTCATTGATTTTTACATGGGCAGCTGCAGGATTACACTAAATAATAGCAATGCACTAGTTGGTTGTTTTAAACAAAAATTCTTTATTATCCCCAGTGTTTGTGTTGTAATCATAGGCTAGAAGCACTGAAATACGTGGTAATTCATTGTAAATTCAGATTTTTCACAGGGACATGCTTTCARTTGCTGTTGTCAGTGTCATCACAGTAACTGTGTCCCTGTTCTGTTTAATTTACCCACTCAGGCCTTTCATAGCAGGAATTTGCTTTTCAGGAGAAAACACCKTGGACTTTGCATTGCATTTTGAACCACACTGCTGGAAACGTGTCWGTGGTTGTCAGACAAGGCTTAGGAGGAGCTGAACCCTCCCTACACTGTAACACAGAGAGTTTCTTAAACTACTTTTGAGGTTTATTCATGCGGTGTAGATTGAAATGCCTCCTATTTCCTGCTTTTCCCAAGCATATAGACATAAATCTGTCACACACTGCAACTCACTCTGGCATTATATACTGGGAAAATGAACTCAATAGCAATATAATCTTACTTTGCAATATAACCCAACTGCAGAAAACATTTCTGGAAGTACGTAGATTTAGGGATCAAATAAAATTTAAGTGTCCTGATATGTAGGAGTTTATGAAGGCACAATTTCTTTGTTGAGAGGCATTTTTCCTTTTATTAATTCAAGTGAAACTCGTCTTTCATTTGAGCTGTAGTTTATTTCAGTTTCGACTCTGCACACAATAGGACTGGGGTTTTTGTATTTTTCCCCCGTCATATCCTTCATTAGTATTTTAGTTTAATTGAAAATGTCACTACAATTATTTAATATCTCTTAATTTTGCTTTCTATAAATCTGAGATATTACCTTTCTACTGGGAAGAYATAWWTCCTGTCTCAAAATATGACAATCTGCTTAGGCACTAGAAATTATTTTAAAACTCAAATTACAGTAGTATTCTCTTTGCATTTATTCAATTGCATTTATAATAAATTATATTATTATAAGGTCTAAATAMAATTGTGGATTCTACTGCCTGAAATGGTAGGTGGGAGACTTTGTGTGGGGCAGTCCTTAGCTTTCTACAGGATAGCTTTATTTTTCTAGACGAGTATATTTTTTAATAGTTTTTAGCATTTTTATTAGCATAATTGAGTTTGGTTGCACAGTTTTATATCTCTGGATACAAACTCTTTGTACCTGCAGTGGGGAATCATTTGCACAAATAATTTTTCTGTTTTGAAGTCTGTCTCAGTACAGAGAACCAGCAAAAAATGTGACTTTCTGGAAAGCCTGAGGGTTCTGAAGCCCTGCCCACAGATTTTGTAGTGCTGTAGAAGCTGAAATGTTCTCTTTACCATAAAAACGCTCAATGGAAATATTATTTACAGGAATTTCCCTACTGCCAGGCTCTAGTCTCAGAATTTGGGTTGAACAGCAGTGTATATTTTACATTTTGGGTAATGAATGTGCACCATGTGAAAGGATCAGGGTGGTGTTCCAGATCTGGAGAGGGCACGAGGATGGTCATGGAGTCAAAATTCATAAAAGAGAGTAAACCCAGTTCTATTCCTTTCTGTAAATGTGTCATCTCTTGTCTGAAATGGGTTGATCTCAAGTACAAAGTGAATGCATTTTKATCTCTCTGTGAATGCTTTTGAAAATACAATATTTTAATTCTTTCACAGGATCCACATAAGGAAAGGATAATACCTGAAGTTGCTTTAGGTAATAGTGCCTTTTGTTCTTTTTCCCCACTGAGTGTTCATTTGGTTTTCATGGCAGCTCCAACTAAACCATGGTGTGATTTGCACTCATGGCTGGTGAGCAATAACTCACTAATTTCAGTAACTGGAGCACTTCTGATGCTCTAAACAGAATTCTAGAATAGTCTGAGAATTTTATATTAAAAAAAAAAAAAAATAGCTCCACCTGTGGCTATTTAACTGGATTTAATCAGTGTCTATCATGTTCTCTTAATGCGAAACTTTGGAAGAYGTAAATTAAAATTTTGAATTGTGTTCAGCATTCCAGTAGATATCAAGGGATGATGGCACACTGAGTGCTTTGTAGACATAAAGAAGGAGCACAAAGTAGAAAGAGTTGGATTTATCTCACGGTAATTAAACAGAAAACCAGTTCAAGCAATGAGTGCTCTTTGAATTGTGGAGAGCAAGTGAGACCCAAACACTGGGTTGATTTGTTTTGTTTTTTTTTTTTTTGTTTTTTTTTTTGTTCTTTTTCTTATTGTAACTAAAAATCATTGACAAATTTGTTTCTCTTCACTGAATGTAAACATTGGCATATAAAATCTATACATTTCTGTTAATGGAAGAGATAATGGTCAATTAGAGTTTAATCAGCTTTGTTTTGCTTAGGATTTTGTGTCCTGGCATTCTGTCTTTTTTTTTTTTTTTTTTTTTTTTCAGTCTGGAAAGCCCTTGGTTCTAGGCTGGGGATACATCTCAGGTAATCTGTGAAATTTATTGTCTCATCAATCACAAGGCACAGTCTTCAAAACTCTTCCGAATCTCGTGGAGGGTTTTACAGCACAGCATTTTGAATTTTAAGAATACACAATCATTGCCTGTCAATGAAAGGATTTACTCCTCCAAAGGGGTAACTTCATTGAATTTAGGCTGTGGAAGTCAGGATCCTAAACTGCTGTAAAGTCTAATTGTGGAGGAACCCTGGCAGTGCCGTGCATGTCTTTTCCACTAAAGCTCATATTATATTTTGGAACATCTCAGCTTTGACAGACTGCAGCAGATCAGGATTTATCCTCCATATCCCCTGGATCCAAAAACCGGGTATTACTTTCCATAATGCCTAAACAAGTACCTTTATCCCTTAGGAAATATGAGATTTTGCTTGTGGTTGACTTTAAAGCACAGCTATAGGAGTGTAGAAGAGCTGGTACTTTGTTAAAATTTAGGGCAGCTGTCTCCAGAAGACAAACTGAGTGGTGCCAGTGGTTAGATGGTAAATAAATGGTAACAGGGAATGTTTTCTCTCTTACCCTATTCAACATATTTCTAGATTCTATGATGAGGCTGAATTGAAATGATTCCTGTTAGGGCAGAMAGGTGTCAAATCAGCCTTTCAGATACCTCCTCCTGTCTGCAGGAAGAGGTTTTTTATGCCCTCTGTTTAAGTTTGAAGGAAAGAGGGGTGAAATAAAATAAAAAAGTACTGGTTAGAAGCAAAACTTGATGTTTTTTCTGTGCACATGCACATATACAGAATATATTTTTATCACAAAAGCCACTGTAGAAGTACAGTGAGGTGTGCAGTTGATATATTTTCATCCTTGTTCTTGGTCCTTAATCAAGGCTTTTAGCTGTTGCTGTGAACTTCTTTAATTAAGTAATATGAGTAAATTGCCTTAAAATACAATTTAAAAATATTAGGGGATTTGGGCTCTGGTCAGCATAGACCACTAGAAATCCCAAGTATTTTAAAGTACATAATTTCTGTAGCATTCTCATGGGAGCTGCATTTGTTGAGTGAGATGATTCAAAGGATTTTCACTTCCTCACAACCATTGCTTTCCTGAATYTGAATTCCCTGGCGCTGCAGCCCTAATTCCCCACTTCCCTTTGTTACTATCAGCACTGTTTATGCACAGCACACACTTCAGCTTTCCAAAGGATGTGAAACTTCCTTGACTTTTCGCTATAATTGTGAGTGAGATGGTTTTTTGAGCCACAGCAGGATCTTTCTTCGTGCAAATAAATGGAAGTCATTAGAGGGGTGTCTGAACCTCAGATGCCACATCTAACCACACTCAAATTGCACACTGAAATCCCTGCTGGCCTGGTCTGCTCTCTGAACAATGGTTAAGCTCCTTAAAGTGCTTCSTGTGATCTCAGGAGCATTGTTGGACTGAGGTTGGAACAAAGTTATCCCCTGCTCTTCATGGGCACTGCACCAGAGTTTGGTGTGATTTTATACCCTTAATTAAATTGCTGCCACTGCTCTGCCCGTGCACATGCCTATTTAGCCACTATGGAATTGGCTACTATTTTCATAGAATAAATGA
>NW_026623544.1:488500-491229 GCF_030028575.1 Malurus melanocephalus
AAAAACCCAACCCAACAAATATTACACAAATTAAATGAGAGCTAATCACTCTGAATGAAGCATTAAAAATACTAGATTGATGGAGACACAGATAAATTAATCTCTGGCTCCACGGTGTTCTAATGGAATTATGAATGAGAATAATTTTTCTTAGGAAAATAATAAAGCGTGAGCTTTCAAAGAAAAATAAATAAATCAAAAGAACAGTAGCATCTGACACTTTGAGAAGAGAAATTAAGTCTTGTAAGACATGGGTGTTTACACTGATAACAGCCAACTCTGTTAGGATGATTGTAAATATGACAATCATGGCACTGCTGGTTTGCATTGTAAATACTGGTAATTTTTTTTTATATTTAAACTGTCTTCCACCTACAGATCTCCCACTATTTGTGGTCATAAACTGTTAGGCCTCACTTGCAGCATTTTTGCTTAGATTTGAAATCACAAGCTAGTCCTGATTTAGTTATTCTTGAATTTCAACCTTAATGATTCTTCTTTCCTTTAACAGAAATTTCTGAATTGTTTCAGTGTCAGACAATAAAAATCAAGCCAAAACTGTTAGCTAAAATATCTATTCCAACTAGCAACTCTGGTGGAAACAAAACCAAAATGGAATTATTTAAATAATGTGAGCTCCAGTGCAGAATTGGGCAACAAAGTGGTTACACTGTGCATGGTGGTTATTTGTAATTGATAACCTTTCATAATTCTTTTCTGTTTGCTGCTTGGGAGCAACAAGGCCACTGGAAATACACAGGAATTTATCCTTCAAGCAATCATTAGATACATTTCCAAGWATTAGTCAGTGAGGGAACAAGCTGGTCTCGCTTCGACCCTCTGCCTTGAGCATCTTGCATCTGGATTTTTTGGATCTTGAAAGCCTTTTAAAACTGAGAGGGCTCCTCCAGGCTGGGTTTCTGTTTTATCATTTGGCATCAATGAAAGGCAGTAAGAGAATGTTTACTTAGGTACAAAATAAGCTTTTTGCTTCCAGATAAGCAGTAGGGAGTATGAGTCARCCAATATTTACAGTGCCTGTTTACAGGGAGCACTGTGCACTGTTTACAGGATGCTGCAGAACTTTTGAYAAATCTTTTGACTTTTACTTATTAATACTTATTGAAAGTAGACAATATAAGGAAAAAACTCTGTCTTTAATTTGTTTTCCTGAAACTTTAATGGACAGCAGTCTTATGCTGGTAAATAATCAGAAATGAGGATGAATTTTCTTATAAGTGTTTAGGATGAAGTGAAAGGATTTTTTCCTAGGAGGCAGTCACTGAATCCCACAGAGGGTACTCAGGTACTCCTGTAAATGTAAAAGATGGTTCATTGCTGAGAAAACAAAGTCTTGGAAACAGAGAAGAAGAGAGTTGTTCTGTAGTTGCTGATACCCCCTTTCCCAGGAACTTGAAGCAATTTTACAATTTTAGGGACTCAAATGGACTCTCTCTTTAAACCACTGAGGCAAAGTTGTAACAGGATTTAGTGYTGATGCTTGGTTCAATATTTAAGAAGAAAAATGTGTAAGAAATTATTGATGGGCTGTTGAAAAGTAATCAAACTTGCATCATTGTCCGCTGTGCTGAGTCTTAATTGATCTTTGTGATAAACCCCSAGTTCTGTCAGGGAGAGCTCATTTATAATTCAGGAGCTATTGCACTTGTGATATGAGAAAAGCCTGAGGACAAGGACCAGAAAAAACAACTCTGTCACTGATATTTACAGCTTGAAATAMATTTGAAATCTAAAAAGAAATTATGGATGCWTCTGGATTTGGAGTYTATTTGAATAAAGYRGATTTTCAGTCTGATGAAGGTACCYGCTTAAACTCTGTCTAGAAATAGTCCACACCATTTTATTTTAAATGATACACAACCAATTTTTCTTTGGTTTGCCCACAAAATAGTTGCACTTTTTCTTCTCATTTTGAGTAGATAATGAGTCAGTGTAAGGTGTTACTGTCAGTCACAGAGGCTCAATCTTATTTTCTTTCTCCTTATAGTAAAAGAGAATGTGTAGTGCCCAGGAAGGACAGGCCTAAGTTAACATTTCCAAAAGCACATAAATGATTAGTGTTCTCTGACTCGATTTAAAAAAAAAAAATAAATAATTCAGGAATTTAGGTGCATTCTAAATTGCAAAAAAAACGTTTTTGTTCTTCTGGATGAAATGGACYGGCAGTGTGGACAGTGCCACTGGAGAATTAGGCAATATTACCAGGATTATAATGTCAGCTTCCTAATTGTCAATTAATTGTATTATAGTTTGCCTGAAGCAAAAAGTGCTGTGTAGAACATCAGAGCACAGTTTCCCCCAGTATTTCTGTGGCATGTTGATAAGTAAAAATTTAATTTTCCAGTGCAAATAAGTGTGAAATTAACTACATATGAAACACCTTTTTTTTTTTTCTTTTCTCAGCAGAAGTATCTTTATTGGCTACTTTAAAGTTTACTCAGCAATCTGTTTTTAAAAGTCACTTTGGTTAGGTGCTTACAGGAAATACAGGGCAGTGGATTAATCCCGTTTGTAGGCTGTTTTCCAAAGAAACGCTTAATAAAAAGAATTTCATGCAATATGCTATTAGAGCTTCATTTACATTAATAAGACTCTGTTCTCAAACTATTAAGCCACCTTCAAGATAAAAAAAAAACGAGGGGACTCACTGTACTCTGCGTGTACAACCACGGCGATTAGTTTCTGCTGCTCTTGTACCCTCCTGAGCC
>NW_026623544.1:491969-495703 GCF_030028575.1 Malurus melanocephalus
AATAGATGAAAAGTGCACAAAAGTGTTAAGTAAACTGCACGGACGTTTAAATACTTATTTTGCATGAAGGATTAATATGACTTTCAGACAGAATTTATTTTCCTGAGCTGTTAATGATCTGCCATTTTACTCCCTAAATTAGTTCTCAAAGGTCAAAATGCGATCAATTATCCAGTAATTTGGATCTCTTAATTGGCTCGCTTGTGCTTGAAAAGCARAGCTTCTGCTTTATTTCTATAGCTTGAGAAAAAAGCAGGAAAAAATATGGAATTATGTTTAGAATGACGTTATGGATTGATATGCAAAAAGAAAATATGTAGAGATGCATTCTTGGAGTCTTTGCAGTGGCATTTTTTAATTCTTTCCATTTCTTTCCATAAAAAAAAAATCAGGAATACCAAATGTAGTGCTCTTCCTAAATCATGTTCTCAAGGAAGAAGAGAATTTAAGGAGATCCCCTGAATTTTAGAGAACTTTGAAGCAAAGGAGTGGTGGAAAGCAGGAGTGGAATAGGAATAAAACAGGGTTTTTGATGGGTTTTTGATGAACACAGAGATTTTATGTCTGTAGATTTCCAGTGGCCTGAGCAGGATTCGGGTCAGACCCCAGGGACTGTTTGCAGCACTCCTGGGCTTGAGGTATAGTGGGATTTCAGTGAGTAATCAGAAAAAGAAAGTAAGAAGTAGTATTGCTCTTTACACTCCCTACTCTCACAGATGTATTTACASTTTGGATTAAATAAACAGATTTGTCAATAATTTTCGAGTTGAAAATCACAATAATGCAATTTCCTGAAGTCATATAGATATAGGAAGGGTTATACAACGACATATATATCCACATTTTCTGTGAAATTTTCCTTAATGGTCTCATCATTTCCAATTCTATTCTTCGTATTTCCATGTAAATTCAGGAGATGCAGCATTTTATTTATAATATAAATTGATGTAGGTAATTAATTTCTTACTCTGTTCTTTATCTTCAATTTAAAGTTAGAAGAGTTTAAATATAAAAATTATTTAAATTCATTATTAGTCTTGTAATTGTTCTATTAGGAACTTAAATATTTCAATTTTTATTTTTTTTTAATCAGGTTTTGAAGGACTGAGAAACAACATTTTGGCAATTGGACAAGAACATAAAATAGTAGAGCTGCCACTGGATCCATTATATCTGGAGTTAGTCTCAATATTGTCCATATTTCCTGGGATATGGGATTCAGATTTCTTTCTTTATGAGAAAAGTAAAGAAATAAATTCATTTTTTAACAGGAAAAAGTCTTTGTGAATGTTTGGGGAAACAGAAGAAACTTCTTACTTAAACAGCAGCTTTTCTTGCTGCACCTACAGACTGATTTCATCAGTGGGGTTGCAATGCTGCTGCTCATGTGGTGCTGCCGAAAGTTAAGTTTTTAATGTTTCTGTGGCAAAACTTTGTATTTCTAAACTGATCTTTATAATCCTCATAATTTTAGGGAATAGTCTTTTTTTTTTTTTTTTTTTTTTTTTTTTTTTTTTTTAAGGTTTTTTTTTTTTTTTTTTTTTTTTTTCTTTTAAAAACCTACTCTATTTTTCAGTCTCCCTCATCCTGTGGTTGTGTTCCATGGGTGTCTCCATGAAGTGGATATTTCTGCCTCATTACCACAAGCCATCAGATTTTATTGAAGTATCAAAGAAAATTATCTTTTTTCCCTTACATCAAGGTATTTAGGAGGCAGATGTTCCTTAAATGCTGGTCACAGGGAAATGTGGATTCTTCATTATTTACAAGTTGTTTCGTTTCTGCAGTGTGTGACGAGATATGTTTGATCACTGAGTAAACTGCTTCAGTGGGAATGGTGTAAAGCTGATATTATTTTTCTCTTTATTTATCCAACTATTCCACTGGGGGATTATTCAGGTGCACTGAAAATAGATTTTTTTTTTTTTCTTTTAAAAGTTTCAGGATATTTCCATCATAAAACTGTACCAATTCAGAAAATGATTACAGAAAGTTTGGAGTTGCACTTTAAACAGTAGTTAGAGTAGACTGATTCTTCCTTATAGTTGATAGAAAAGATATTTTCTGAAAGAATAGCTATCAACATATAAGTGTGTGGAACTAAAAATAAATACTGGAGTAACTTTTTTATCCCAAATGTCTGTCACGTTCTTTATATGTTTCCAAAAGAATTATCAGTGATGCTTMTAGTGCTGTTAAAGAGCAGCTACACGGATTACTTTCAGCACTTAAAAAAAAATAATTGCTCTCTAATCYGAGATTTAACATTTTCTTGCTTTTTATGGTTAGAAGGCAAAATATTTTATTTAAAGGGAGCCGCTTTTTTTAATGTGTTTTTCCCAAGCCTGGTTTAAAATTATTGAAATACTGAAAAACCTCTTGACCTCCATTGAGATTAAATAAGCACCTTTTGATTGCTTGTTGGCAAAGATCACCCTCTRTATTCCTTCATGGATTATTTACATTAATATGTGTCCCTGGGAATGTATTTATTTTTAAGATGAAATTTATTGTTAGAAAAGGAGAATCAATATGTTACTCCCATGGTCTGTAGTGTATTTAATTTGCATGTTGGCACATTTACCAAATGCTTTCARAAACAGCACATCATATTAATAATTCTGAGAGTCACAAAGGGGATCCAGCTGAAACCGACTCACAAAATCATGCCAAAAAATCATATATTATTGAAGAGAAAAGGACTACAGCAATCTTGTATTTTCTTTGCACTTAATTGCTTTTTGTATTCAGGGATTTTGCTCAATTCTAAGTTACTAAGTGCAGTATGTTAAACACAAACTTTTAATGACTATTTGTGTTTATTTGCAAGTCTGAATATGCCCTGTGGAAGGGAAGTTTGACCATTGTTGTGTGCTGAAATTTAATATCTTTTGCTTTCAATCCCTTGCTTTGAACCATCAATCAAGACAGATTGAAAACACTCCACTTGGTGTAGTACAAGTTTTCCTCCCCCTTGTTTTGTTTTATGAATCTGCCATGTTATTTTTCCCTAGGACATCTTTAACCTCAAAGGAAATGCACATTATTTTTCTGGATTGCTGTTCCATGTAAGGGTAGATGAATTATAACTCTTGCTAAGTTGGATGTGCATTTGGCTTGCACTATAAATCTATTTATAGAATCTCAGGTTGCAAAACACTTCTGAGCCCATGCAGTCCCAGCTGTGCCCGATGCCCACCTTGTCCCCAGCCCAGAGCTCTGAGTGCCACCTCCAGCCCTTCCTTGGGCCCCTCCAGGGATGGGCACTGCAAACCTCCCTGGGCAGCCCCTGCCAAGGCCTGAGCACCCTTTCCATGGGGAAATTGCTGCTGCTGTCCCCCCTGGCCCTGCCCTGGCCCAGCTTAATATGTCCTTTCACTCTCTGTATGTCTATTGGAGAGAATTTTAATATTAATCATGTTATTCTTTAATGTTAGTTTTTGTTGTTGGTTTTTTTTTTTTTTTAATGTCATTGATGAAAGTAGTCCTTTGCAGTCAGTTCCTGGGTAGTTTTGTGGGTAAGATATACACAAAACAATCACTTTTGTTTCAGTTTAAAGGCACACACTGAAGTCAGGGGTTTTTTTTACAGGTATTCCCTCTCAAATACACTTCTGCCAGATAGATTGGCCTGACAAAATGATCCTCTCAGCTTCCACAACAGTGAGGCAGGTGTTTGGGAGGCAGTAGTACCATCCTGACCTCAGTGCTGCACCCTTGTCCTTGCAGGCAGG
>NW_026623544.1:496223-502505 GCF_030028575.1 Malurus melanocephalus
AGGAGAACATCCCTGAATACCTGTGCTCCACCCCTGCAAACCCCATTCCTTTTGGGAGGGGAACATCCCTTAAAACCCCTCTTCCTTCTGGGAACATCCCTGCAAACCCAGTTCATGCTGGGAGGGATGAACATTCCTGAAAACCTGTCCTCCTCCCTGCTAACTCAGTTCCTACTGGGAACATCCTTGCAAACCCAGTTCCTTTGGGGAGAGGAACATCCCTGAAGACCTATGCTCCATCCCTTCAAACCCAGTTCCTACTGGGAACATCTGTGAAATCCCATTTTCTGCTGGGAGAGAGGAACATCCCTGCAAACCTGTGCTCCAGTTGGGGGGGGAACATTCCTGAAATCCTGTCCTCCTCCCTGCAAACCCAGTTCCTACTGGGAACAACCTTGCAAACCCAGTTCCTCTGGGGAGAGGAACATCCCTGCAAACCTGTGTGTGCACCATCCCTGCAAACCCAGTTCCTACTGGGAACATCYCYGAGAATTCCTGTTCCTTTGGGGAGGAGAACATCCCTGAAGACCTGTGTGTACTCCATCCCTGCAAACTCCTGTTCCTGCTGGGAACATCCSTGCAAACCCAGTTCCTTTGGGGAGAGGAACATCCCTGAAAACCTATGCTCCATCCCTGCAAACACAGTTCCTGCTGGGAGGGATGAACATCCTTGGAAACCTGTGCTCCACCCCTGCAAACCCCATTCCTTTTGGGAGGGGAACATCCCTGAAAACCCCTCTTCCTTCTGGGAACATCCCTGCAAACCTGTGCTCCTGTTGGGAGGGGAACATTCCTGAAAACCTGTCCTCCTCCCTGCAAACSCAGTTCCTACTGGGAGCATCCTTGSAAACCCAGTTCCTTTGGGGAGAGAAACATCCCTGAAGACCTATGCTCCATCCCTTCAAACCCAGTTYCTACTGGGAACATCTGTGAAATCCCATTTTCTGCTGGGAGRGAKGAACATCCCTGCAAACCCRTGCTCCTGCAGGGCTGCTCTCACTGCCCAWRCTGCTCCTCAGTGCTGGGAATCCTKGGGAASGGRGAGAGGGTTTCARATGCAAATTGACCCTCTTTACATGCGGGGAGCGGCTCCCATCCTTGGTGGCCGTTTCCTGAGAGGGAAGAACATCTGTCAGTGCCGATGGAATCGCGTCTGAGCTGCCAGGGCCACAATCGAGGGCTCCCTGACAGCATTCRCATGGTCTGGGTCATCCCCCTCGGGGAGAAATCTCGCAGCTTTAGGTACAAGAGCACAGCTGATCTCAGGTGGTGGAGGAAGGTCCAAGATATTTTGTCTGGGARGGAGAATGGAACCTTTAAATTTGAGGTGTGTGGCCAAAATTGTAGCTGAATACGAAATATGTGGAATTTGTGTCTTAAGCATGTCATAAATACTGTACCCATCAAAAAAAAATATACACATTCACATATTTTTTATTCTATATATATATTTTTTTTTCATTGCCGTGCTGAAGAAAAGGTTCATAAAGAGTTCTTTTCAGGCTTAGAATTTCAATTTTACATAACTTGAGTTTTTAAACATTTCCTTAAAACAATTCCTTTCATACATTCTGGGTGTTGGTTCCAGAATTACAGATACATTATCTAAATTATATACTCTCTCCATTTCCATMTATAGCACACAACTAAGTATTAACAGGATTTCTCATAGGTCACAGGAAAAGAATGAAAGCCCTCTGGAATCTCAAATGACAGCTTGTTTAAGATTTTTAAAGCCTCGAACACTTGAAAATATGATGATATAATTATGACAGTGTAATTGCTAGCAGACATAACTATATTATTGTTAAAATTTGAATGTATGAAATTAAATGGTGCAAGATTTAAGATACCAACTTTTKCAGAGAATAATGAGTGGAACAGAAGATAACACCAGAGGAAGCCCTCAGCTAAATGGAAGAGAAATTCTTAAAAATTATCCTMATGGCTTTGCTCTTCCTTCTAATGCCAAACAAATTTGATATTTTCCTGATTCAAAGAAAGAAAGACAAACTCTTTCACTTTGAAAACAGCTCATACATTCCATATTGTGCATGTGTTGTAGCACAACTGTTTGATATGAAGGTAAGCACAGCATTTAGGATTGACTTGAAAGTGTTCAGCAAGGATAAAAGCTTAGGGAACTAATTCAGGAAAAATCGTACTTATCTGAGCCAATTTTTCTAGCTTGACATTTTATGATTTACTTCTAAGCAGCTAAAAGAGCTTAAGAAACCTCTTCCTTCTGCTTCCTCTGATTTTATTTATTTATTTTATTATTTTTTTTTTAATGTGCTGCTTAATCCTGCCTGAAATTTGTGTATTTAATATTGAAACAAACATWACAGGTATTCACTGTGAGAAACCTGAAGATGGGAGAGATTAGAAATGATCATGTATTGCATGAACTTTTTAATACATGCTAAYGTTGGCACATCACCCAAAGAATGGAGAGACACTGAGCAGTTTTCTGCAAAATTGAGCTGATACTGTGCAGTAGTGTTGAGGATTTCCAGTGTTTTGTTTGCTTTTAAAATGTTCCAAGCCAATTACACACCCCAAAATAAAAAATTTCAATCTTTTTACTATTCTCAGTCGGCTGGTGTTGGCAGTAAAGGTAGTTAAATTGTGCAGGAGCTTGAGCCCTGAATGAATCCCTTATGAAAYCTCTTGGAGGAAAACCATTTAGGTGTAAGAAAAAATATTTGAAGCAGTAAATAAACAAGGAAAAATGGGCAGTTTCCCCTGTATATATGGAAATATATATACCCTGATACCTGGAAACCTGGRGCAAGACTTTGTGTTTAAGCAGAAGAATTGAAATGTAAATGCACAATCACAATTAGGGGGAATGGCTTCCCAGTGCCAGAGGGCAGGGCCAGATGGGAGATTGGGAAGGAATTGTTCCCTGTTTGGGTGGGCAGGCCCTGGCACAGGGTGCCCAGAGAAGCTGTGGCTGCCCCTGGATCCCTGGCAGTGCCCAAGGCCAGGCTGGACATTGGGGCTGGGAGCAGCCTGGGACAGTGGGAGCTGTCCCTGCCATGGCACAGGGTGGGATGGAATGATCCTTAAATTCCCTTCCAACCCAAACCATTTTGTGATAGTATTATTTGTGTGATGACCAGGGTACTTTCCATTTTTTGACCATCAATGGGTTTTCCAGAAACTACTATTGAAATATTACTGATATCAGTAGTAACTGATGCATTGACTACTTGGTTAAGTAGTATTGTCTCTGAGGAAATGGAATCAAATTTTTCATGTGAATAATTTAAGCTATTTAGAATATAATTTATATTCATCCATATAAACACTATAATTTTTTTTTCCTTTTCATTCTGAAGATGATGCCTCCACTCAAAATCTCCAGTTATGGAAGCATTGTGGTGGTGCTCAGCAGACCACCCAATAACTTATATTAATTTTCACAGAGTAACTTCTGTCATCCTAAATTATTGTTAGACAGCACCAGTGTGCTTTATATAGAACCTTTTTTTTTTTTTTTTTTTTAACTAACAGATGGAAATGTTGAAGCATCCCCTTTCCAAAGGAGGGTGAGGTGTTTGTACGTTGGTGGCACAGTTCTCCAGAAGCTTTGCAGTGTGTTTTCTGCTCTTTTCCAGAGATATGTCAAATATTTCACCTAGAAATGCAAGACATGCAAAAAAAAAAGTTTGTGCTACTCAACATCGTTCAAGAACAAGCTGAAATTTTGTCCCACTAAAAATAAATAAATAAAATGCCAGTTCTCTGGAATCCCATCACAGACTTTTTTGTAATTATCAGCACTTGAGATTTTAGCTAAATCTGTACAAAGATTACATTAGCATAAAATGTTGTGTTCTTTTGATTGAATATATTATTTGAGAGAAAATATTCCACAGTACCAAAGGTAGGAATAAGAAATTATTACCTGCCAGGTGATAAATAGTACTCTGTTGATGAGAAATATTTTTTAAAAATGCTAATTGCTCCGTTGAAGTTGACACTTAATCCAGTTAAAAATATGCCACAAATCCAGCTTGGAAAATTCAGTATATAAGTAACGGGGCTGTTTGAATTGGAGCAATTACTGGTTCAAATTAGTGGGTTCTCCTTTAAAATGTACCTGTCACATCCTGTTTTGTCWCATCATGTGGTTCCACTTCATTCCCCCTCGGCAGAGCCTCCTGGGGGGTGAACTGCAGGGAGGTGATCAGAGCCCCACTCTGGTGCTGTTGATTGGAAAAAAAAACAAACACTGCCATGAAAAAAAACACCTTTTACTGATTTTGTGGCTTTCAGTCCAGGATCTCTCTGCACAGGACTTCTTCCACCTTCTGAACCCCTCAGAGGCTCCTCATAAATTCCTCTACTTTGTTCTGAGCCTTGTCCCATTGAAATGTCCTCGCTGAAAGCTCAGTGGTGCCTTTTTGGGGTGTCTCCCTTGCCATATTAATGGGTCTSTGCTGGCACTAAACACAAATGGGTTTGTCAGGTTTCCCAGAGATGAAAGCACCAAACTTCTGAGAGTTAACTCGCAGTGATGTCTCTCAGTGTTCAGCTCCTTCTGAAATTAGTGATGCTGTGTCTGTAGGATTGGACCTCTGAGGGATTTTYTGGTTATCTACAAACCTGAGAAACTTCCTGCACAAAGCAAACAGAAATCCTTTTATTTGGTGCAGCTTCCTTTGCTGATCCAGAGTAGAAAACATTTTACTGGATGCAAAACAGAGGACTTAACTGTAGCAATGCCTTTTTTTTTTTTTTTTTTTTTAAAAAAAAAAAAAAAAAAAAGCCCAGAAGGGAAAATATTGATGGGAAACCTCTATTTTCTCCTGATTCAGACCCATCAAAACTTAATTATGGAAGTGAAGCCAGCACAGTAATCTTCAGAGTATATCCTGGTATGTGGATAATTGGTCAGAAATGTTTACATTTTTCACTATTCCATATTTTTTTTGGTGAATCTACCTTTTGCAAGTTCTTTAGAGAAGARTCACKAAAGACTGATTTCATGTCACCTGGYTTTGTTGTTCCTCTGTTGCAGTTTTTAGGGCTGGGGTACAAAAATGCAACCCTTTCTGTTAGAGATGATTTGTGACACTGTCTTCATGTGGATGCAGAGAATTTGGAAAAAAAAAATAGGGGTCTTTGGCTCATGAAAAGAATATTTCTRTTGTTGGTTTTCCTGCTGTTTTGTAGCTCTTGAATTTCTCCACACGATTTTTTTTTCTCTCATAAAGATAAGCAATTACTGGGCTTTAATCTTGCAGATGTTAGGATTCTCTGTCGGCAAAGGGAAGACTCGGACAACTCAATGAGTCCTAAGTGAACTTCCATTTATTGTAAACAATGTCTAAGTTTTATAACATACATAATAAGCTCATGCATATTCTGTAATACATATATTTCATAAGTCCACGTCTTACACGTCAATTCCACTTCTAATGATTCCTTTGCCAAATTTCCCTTATCTACTTCTCCATTTTCCCAAGGCTAACTAACACAAATACCTCGTAGGGAGTTTCCAGAGGCTTAAAAACATGATGTCCTTGCATTGCCTTCCCATCGCCTCAGAAGGATGGTTCACACAATTTCAGCAATTATTCTATCTGAGCGAGACACCTGCATTCCTTCCTCTCACCAAGCTGTAACATGTCTACGTGACCCGTCTCAGCTAGCTAGCCTTCCACAATTCTCCATGACTCATTCAGGTGAAGGAATTGTGCTCAGCCTCTGAATTTTCTGCCATAGAGCGAACCACAGTACCACAGAATCAGACGATGCCCTGGGTATTGGCAGGGAACTTTCAGATCATCTCAATTCACCCCAGCCATGGGCAGGGACAGCTCCCACTGTGCCAGGATGCTCCCAGCCCCATCCAACGTTGTCACTGTTGGCTAGACAGCTGACATAAAATAATAGATACAAAGACATACATATACATGCATAAAAAGTAACTCTTTTATTTTGGGACAGGCTTCTTTTATTTATTTTAGTAACCAGTGCATACATTTGTGTCACACATACATTGGTCAGTGAGGCTGTCACTTTCTACTCATAAGTATCAGATTGGTAGGTTTGCAAAAGCTACAGTGTTAGTAATGTTTATAAATGTCAGCCACCTGCATTATCAATCTCTTTTTCTCAAGACAGCTAAGGACGTGGCGTTTTTCTCCCATGCAAGCGGTTAACACTCCCTACACAGCCTGGCCTTGGGCACTGCCACTTGGAGCACCTGGGATAGTGGAACATGGCACGGGGTGGAACAAGATGATCTTAAAGGTCCCTCAAACTCCA
>NW_026623544.1:503173-510868 GCF_030028575.1 Malurus melanocephalus
CTCATTTTTCACTTGCAGCCAATCGTTGTGGTACTGAAGTGAACAGTGCCTCATCTATACATATATATCATTTTTCCAAAGGATGCTCTGGAGAGGATGAAGATCAATAGAAATTCATTTTTTTCTGGTAATGGAAAATATTTGAACTGTTCAGCTATCAGGCACAAAGATGACTTCTGGGGGGTATCATGCTTGTGTTTGGAGCCACTGTCCTGACAATCCCASGAGTGTGTAAACCTACAGCTTTYTGTGTGCCTTGACAAGTATTCTGAAGAGACCAGAGTTACTCTGTTGGGAAGGTAAAGTGATACAGGATGAGCAGAAAAACAATTTTCCTTAAATARACCATGTCCTTAAAATTCAAGTGTGTTCTGCTTATGGTGGARATAACAATATTTGGAAAAATTATAGCATTTTAGAACCCCCTGTATGAAGTTCCWAATTCTTTTTCACACACACACACACTGTACAGAAAACACTGTGATAATAAAACTATATTTAAGTATGTGAAGAGGAYACAGAGGTGCCAAAGGTGTTGAGTTTGGCAGAATGATGCATCAGCCCTAAAAGAATTGGTTTTAATTACAAGTTGTGCTCTGCTGGTTGCCTGCAACATTATCTCCTTAATCACMAGCCTTCAGAAATGGACATATTCACAYGAAGATATTTCCATTGGGAAGACAYTTCCAAGCTACTTAGAAACCTCAAAGTAGGAGCAGAAAGAATAAYGCAACGTTTAAGTGGAAATGCTGACAAAATCTGAAGTACATTGCAGTGGGGATAGAAGGAGTAATTGCTGTGTTATCATTATGAGGTTTGGACAAGGAGGAAGAGGGAGAAGAGAATAGAGGCTGGAATTTGAATTCYTCTGCTAACTTGGAGCCTTTTAGAGGAAGAAAGCAGTGTATGGCTGTTAGAGGCAGGGTAAGTGTACTTTTTTTATATCTTTGGCATATGTGATGTCTGTGCCAAATAGCTCGAGAGAGATGCTAATTTTATCAAAAACGTTCCATTTTGAAGTTGCATCTCTTTTAAACATGTACTCTATTTAGAGCCTGTATCTGGTGGGGAAGGGGGGAAATTTATTCGTTTTCTAAGTCATAGGAGGAGSGGCTGAGGKAGCTGGAAAGGGGCTSAGCCTGGAGCAAAGGAGGCTTTTGTMGCTGTCCCTCAGCATTTGAGAAGTATTTCTTTTTTTCCTGTATATGAGTGATTATTCTGTGGGATTTTCAAAAGTCTCATTCATGCAGCCTTTCTCTTTTTCTCAGTGGCTGTTTAAAGGAGAAAAATATGTTTATGACAATCAGCTCTAGATTGCTGAAGATGAAGATTTACCAGTGCCCACTTCAGRAGATCATCATACAGCAGAGAGGGTGGCTAGCAACTTGTTTAAGCTTCAATTTAGGTTTCAGAAATCTGATTTTTTTTTCCCCCTAACATATTTCATAAATTCAGCTGCAAATAACTGCTTAGGGAAAGTCCTGTTGAGAACTTCTGTGAAGAAAAGAGTTGAATATTACTCAAAAATATACTAAATGTCTGGGGAATGTTTTCTGTCCAGATTTTTTTGTTTGTTTCTCTCTTTTTGATGTTTCTTTTCCTTTTTTTCTCCCCCCTTCCTTTTTAGTTTAACTGAGGAAAAACTGTAGAATGGAGAAAATAAAGAACTCCATTAAATACTTTTTTTTTTCCTTTATTTTTTTTTTTCCTGGTTCACAATGCTTTGAGTCAGGTTATCGTTCTATATTAAACTCCTAAGAGGTTGAAAGAAAACAAACCCAATTCTCATATTGAACCAAAGAAACCTTAAAAATTGTTTAAAGAAACAAAACCTGCCAAGCTTTGTTTCAGTTTCTTCCATTGGAGAAGAAGGAGTTTGGCCTGAGGGCACTCAGGTCCTCATCCAGGGCAGGCTGCAAAGAATCCCTCATGGTCTAATTATCAGCAACTCTAGGCAGAGAGAGAGTGCTCATGGAATGCTCTTTAATGAGGGCAAATCAGGGGGATTATAGCAGGAATGGCCTTAAAACTAAATTTTCTCTTTGAAAATTAACACCTTTTCCTAGAAGCTCAGGGGTATTTATTTTTCTGTTATTGCTCCATAAAGGGAATGTGAGGTTTTAGGAGCATTTGATAGATTTCTGTAAGCCTGAAAGGCTTTTTTTAAAGAGGTGAAAGAAGTACTTAGAGTGGAGAGGGGGACTTGACACCGGCACAGAAAACAGGGACTCAAGAGTGTATTTCCTGAAAGAAAAATGCATTTATAAGTATTGACTTTCCCTGGGTTTTAGGGTTGTGTGTACATATTTTTCTCAGTGGCTCAGAGTGGATAAACCACCTTCAGGAGGATTTTTTACATTTACTAGTAAACAATATTTTTTTCTGGTAGATTAGGGTGATTTTCACAGGATTMTGCAAAATTCAGGGAGAATTCCACTGAATTTCAGGAAATTTCCCTGCCTGGTGAAAGCAGGGATTATGATCTACAGGAAGTGGGACTATCGATGTTGTCACTTGAATTGCAGCTTGGGCAATCCAGTGGATGTCTGGAATTGTGCTTCACCTTTGTGGGATGGGAACAAAACTCAGCACCAACCTCTTTCTTGTCTGACTGGGGTTTTGGGTGGTGCTGGCTTGAGCAGCTCAAGAATTTCTCAACTTGGAACTGAGAGCAGATGTAAAGGATTGAGTTGAATCTCTAAAAAGCTTTGGCCTCAGTGGCTGGGAAGAGAGGAAGAAGGGAAGGATCAGAATCACCCATCCACAGGGCTCACCTGGCCAAAAAAAAATATCTAATTTTGAAGGCACTGAGCTGATGGTCACCAGGGTTTTTTAATTCTCTCTTCTGCTTCACAGATAAGTTCTAGCCATTGAAGGAATAAAAACCCAAACTGAGCTGGGGAAACCATAATGATCAAATTTCAAGGGATCAGGACCTCATTTAGAGCTGGTGATGCCAAAACAACAATTCCCTGGAAGTACAGCTGGTTCCTGTGCCCTTCAGTCAGACCCAGAGTGTGCAAACCTGCTCTGAATTCTGCAGCCCAGCACCAGAGAGTTTCTTTCTCAACATGGGTCTCTAAATACAAATCTTTGAGGAGACTTTCAAGTGAGGAGAGAACACCCTGGGAAACACATGGATACCTGTCTGAAAAAACATTGATGCCCACCTGCCTTCCATCTCCATAAAGAGATGGAAAAGCCAAAATATTTCACTGTTTCATCAGAGTATTCACAATTAAATTCCACTGGCAATTGGGTACTGTCAAATTTCTATAAACCTCCTAATTCATTAGTTTCTCCCCAAATATCTACACTTTTTATTACTTTTCCTATGAGTTGGTGTATATATATGATGTTTGAAGAGAAAAATCTGTCAGATATTGTATCTGCGGGATTGGTTTTAAAGCCGTCAAATGAGTTAAAGGAAAACAAATTCATGGAAATGAATTAGAGGTAGAAGGATTTAATTGAAGGTTTATTGAAAGTAATTGAAATTAACAAAGGCTATTGATGGAGATCAAAAGTAATTAAATTAATGGGAAGAAATTGGGTTTAATTGAGATTTAGTTGAGAAATACTAAAATTGAGTGAAATTCAGTGAGAAAATTGATAAGCTGTCTGCTGATTTTTAAGATTGATATTAATGATTTTCTATAATGAAAAGCTGTTCTTTGGGAAATTATATAACAAAGATATATGAATATGATCTCTTTTTTCCTTAATAGAAAAATTGATATTTTAATGGCATCCCGAATTCTATGAAATATTCAAACTATCTGAACACAAAATATAAGCTTGATGGAGATTCATGAGCTGTACACAGAGAAGACAGAAATGTTCCATGATTTTTCARTTTCTGTTATAATTGCTGCTGAAAGAAATGAAGTATTGCTTGATAAAGAACTACCAGAGTAGTAATAATTCTCAGTATCATCTTTTAAACAAAATAATCCATCATGCTTATGATATGACATTTTCCAGTGGTATTACTTGCAAAAACTATAAATTCTTCTTTCAAAGTGACCCTAGTTTTACATGGCAAATAGGAATACAAATAAGTAATTTATTATTTTAGGATACAAATATATAGATTCTGAAAAATATGGCGTGTTTTACTTGGTAACTGTGGTTTTGAAAGGGGAAAAGATTTTATTGCTGCCTTCTTTATGGGAACCCATATCCAAAAATAGAGGRGATTTGGGATAGCAAAGGATAAATAAAAGAAATGTAAAAACACCCCTTTGCTGTTTCTTATTCAATGTGTTAGCTTTCTCTAGTCCTTGTATAAGGGGTGGTAGTCTTTGGAATGATTTAATATATTAAAAAAATATATATCTGAAACTGGAAGCTCAGCCTCAGACATGTGTTGGACATGACAAGTATCCAGGTATTTCGAGTTATATTTTTTATTTGTAGTTTCAAAAAAACGCAGATTTTGAAAAGCAGCATCTACAGCCATTCAAAAATTGTCCTAATGCCAATCTTGAAGAAGACATTTAGCAYATCTCTTCATTTTGTAGTTAAAAGTCTTATTTTATTTAAAAGAATATGTTTCGACCTCCTATGCATTTGATATTCTTGCCCCTTTTAAATATTTTCAGAAAACAGTCATTGGTGATGCTCCCAGCAAAAGAGACAGACATCAAAAAAACCTTTGGGGGAGGCAATTGCATAAAAGGTTTCTAAATCTGCTTATATAAATTGGATTTTCCTAAGTTCTCAAAATTAAGGTAACTGTGCACATTTCAGACTGAAATACAGTTCAAATTTGGAAAAATATTCTTCTCTTTCCCTTTTGGATATTTTAATGTAAGATACATATACATAAATATGTAAAATAACTCCAACATAAATAAAAGCTGGAGCTTGCAAGGATTTATTTTTTTTTCAGTGGGATTTTAATTTCCTCTTCCACCTTGGAGAATATAAAAGAGCATGTGGGGAAGTATTGCCATGTCTGTAATTCACATGTTTTGACATAAGAAAGAAAAGCATAAAAAGTATCAGATTTGGGTTTTTTTTTTTTTTAATTATTTTATATAACTTTATCAATTAGAATTCTTTTTTAAAATGTAATATTCATCAAAGCKAATGTCTTTTGTAGAGAGGTTTTCCCAGTCTAGCTGGTGTGCTGATTCCCTGGTTATTCTTATTTATCCAGAGGGAGATATTRTGAAAGGAGCATGAGCCTGCTCTGGAAAGGCAAATTTGAGGCCAGGCAGAAACTTTCTAGGAAAARTATAGGAAATAGGAAATATTGGCTCCCAGTTTCTGTGAGTGGTGGGTGATCAGACACCCTTTCTGTAGGAGATTTCAGCTCAGGGTTATCAGGGGGTCTCATTATCAAAGCTGCCCTGGGTTTGGGTTTGTAGGTCTGGTCAGGTGCCCAAAGTTTGGTCCTGTTTGGTYCCAGGAGTAGGATGGCAAGTTCAGGGTTCTGCATTTCATTTCTCCTGTGAGGCACAGGGATTTCTCCTTCTGGTGCACTGTTGGTGTCTGGGACATCTGTGAGGTTCTGCTTCCCTGACTGCAGCAGTCCTTGACCTTATTTCAAACTCTATTTTCATGAGTGATCTTAAAATATCTCAATGGGCTTTTCTCCTTCTCAGTGCTGCTCAGACCATATGAGATTCTTCCTTGCTGTTTCCTTTAGCAGCTTCTCTCTTTGCTACCTCTAATTCAGATAAAACAAAACAAACAAAAAAAAAAAGTGCAGTTAATTTTCTCTAGGCTGAATATGACTTTGTTTAAAAAGAAATTAATCTGAATCCTACTGTGGTTCTTTATTTATTCCATCTGCAGTGAGTCTATAAGGGATGAAGAAGTTTTTATATCCTTCTCTCAATTAAAAAAATCATATTACATGTTGGAGAACACCAGGCTACTCTGAGGTAAGTATGATTTGACTTGGGAAGGAATAATTTTGCAATTCCAGTGGATATCTTTTTTCCCTAAGACTGCATTTTTTTTTTTCTTTTCTTCATGTTCCAGGAAAGGCTGAGCTGTTTTGCCAYTGTTAAAGGTTTTGCTGGTGTAATATTCAAAAATAAACCTTGAATAATGAATCAGCTAATGGCAGCCATGCCTCATTATAACACCTAGTTATTATTTTTTCTGACTAGAAGGTCCATTCATACAGAACATTTATTGTCATGGAAATACCTGCAYATTTACCTTTCTAAGGGCATCTCTGCCATTTCTCAAGTACATCACTGCTCCCTTTGGACTTTGAAAGTCCTGCCCATTTTTGGTTTTCCATTCACTGATAGGAAGTGATATAGGCCTTTGTTTTCCAGCAAATTTTTAAWTTWTWTTTTTTAATATTGTTTTACRTTAGTCTCTGCTGATTACAACAYTTCTGTTCTTATTTTAGCTGTGAAGGCTTTGAAAATAACTCTTAATTTTTTAATAGTAAATAAGCATATTTGAGCAAATCAAAATGGGGATGAGTTAGGTGGAAATTGCAAGCCCCGTGCTTACTGTAGCTCACATTTTGCACGTGTAAAGATTTGTTGAAAGGCAAGCAAAACATTTGAATTTGAATTCAAGGACAGCCCGTTCTCTTACTCCTGCTTTGATCAGTCATTTCTGGACATGCTGCTTCCTCTGCTATGTTCAGAAATTCCATTTGGAAATTTGTTTGATTCTGAAGCTCATAAATGAGTAGATGTTTGTATTTTTGGATTAACTGAAGTGCGAGAGTTTAATGGAAGATAAGAGTGGGTTTGGAGCTATGGTTCAGAGCCAACAGCCACCTAAAAAGTTTTGGAACAGGCAGCTGTAGAAGGCTCCTCTCACATTTTGTGCAATTTAAAKACAATTCTCAGTGAGCTTCATGAGTAACAGTTAAGGAAATTGTAAAATTAATCCTAAGCACGTAATTGTTAGTGATTAATTGTCATATCTAAGGGCTATGCATTCACTTGATTCATACAAAGGAAATCAATAATCACCACCCTTTTAGCAGCACAGCCCCWGTGCCTGTGTCCATCTCACTTTGTTGTGTAAACTTATTAGATAATGGTCAAAACTTTTAATCCTTGTAGCAATGCACTTTATTGCTTTCTCTCTTCGAACACTTTGCTCTGTGTAGGTTCAAGTTTGTAGTTTCATGTCCTTACTGGGAATTTCCCTCTGTGAGGTGCTGATTCCTCTCCTATTCCAAAATTCAGCATTTTTAAACAGCTGAGTAAACTATTCACAGCTCTGGTGGGGGCAGCTGTGCTTTCTCTTCAGTTTTTAGTTCACCAAAACACCCAGAGATCTCCTCCAGGTGTGCATCACACACCAGAAATAAATTCAAATAAATATAAATAACTACTAATTCAACCACCACAAGAGCTCCTCATCTTGCAGCAGCCCTGGAATAACAGATCTTATGGCTTGAAATTACTCTTATGTTCTCTGATGGTCCATCTTTATTTCCTGTCAGGAGGGCTTTTTAACACTTTTTAATGCCCCTCTTTTCCTACTGTCTGACCCCACCCAGCACAAATATGTTTGATATTTTATGAACTCCTTGAGGTGTGGTCTGTGCTTTTTAGTAAAGGTTATGGAGAAGGGGAGCATCTCATCATCTTCTCTGGGCAAAATTGGGAATCCCTTTTAACCTTTACATACAATAAAATAAGAAGAAATTTTTCTGTAGTGGTTTTGGTTTTTTGGGTTTGGGGGTTTTTTGGTTGGGGGGAT
>NW_026623544.1:511046-513787 GCF_030028575.1 Malurus melanocephalus
AATAGCAGAAGATGGCATGTTCATAGGTTGGTAATTAGATGAGTAATCTTCCAACTTTGTTATAACTTTGTTACATCAATTGAAATCCAACAGTGATAAAATCATATCTGGATGGCTGTTTTTTAGGATGATGGATGATTTTTAGGATGATGGATGRTTTTTAGGATATATCAAATTCCTAATCTGTTTTTCAGAGAGAAATAATTGCTGTATACCAATCCCTTCCATCACACTTTCCCCGACACAATTTCTGTGGCAACTGAAAACCAGAACTGGGTAGGAAAGTGAAACCATCTTTACAGCTGAAGGGGAGCTAGAGCTGCTTCTAAGTAGCTGAAAACCTACAGGAAAAAAAAAAAAAAATGCAATTGGCAGTTRCAAATACCAGATTGATTTGGAACAATTCAAACCAACAAAACCTGCCATTCTGATTTACTCAAGTCTGTGTCAAAACGATTGTGATGTATTTACTCTTGTTTCATAATTTTGTTACATCTTCTTGGTTAAACATTTAAATAACTGTTTATAGGGYAAATAATTATTGGGGCTAACAAATGTACACAGGAAAAATCAGCCAACCTTCAGCCCCAACACTTCAGTTTCTCTTGACATTTCCTTTATTTTGAGCACYTGCCCTAGCAAACAGCATTTCTAAGTAATTTCAAAAGCTGTTCAACATTTAGTCAAGACAAAATGAAGTTACCAATGGAATGACTGCTTGTGAAATGAAAATTATCAGGGTTAGAAGAGGCCAAATACTCTGTATGAACAGGAAGGATGGCAGAGCTTGATTTACCACAAACTCACTGTATTTAATCTTTTATGAAATCTAATTAATAGAAACTTTATTTACTGTGTAGTCCTGTAGTTGGATGTTCAGAATAACAAGGGAATAAAGAGTTTTATAGGGTAGTGTAAGGGGGAAAGGTTCTGTGGTGTCTTCTGGAATATGTGTTGCAGTTCAGCAGAATGTAAAGAGAASGGATCTTTAAAAATTAATGGAACATGTGGTGGTATGTTTCATACTTGTGTAATTAACTTGATTAACCCCAAGGCAACAGGTAATTATCTGCCCTGTAAGTCAGATCAGTCAATGTCCAGATAACTACTCAAATATTCTTGGGGATTTTTCAGAAATAAGTTTAATAGTCCATATTTTGTCCTGCAAAACAGCACAGAAGGGAGATTTTGTTCCAAAGAAATCTTTTTTGCTGCTGCTTTGAAAAAATAGGGATTCAAAAGTAGGGATTGCATTCAAATCACTCTAGGTTTAATACTTTTGGTAAGGGGTAGTGAAATAGTCTCTGAGCTTTCTTCCTGTCTTAAAAACAAGAGAAGTAACAATGGGTTTTATGGTGCCTGACATTTTTGGAAAGGATTTTATGGCAAGTGATGTGAAGAATTACAACTTCCCTCATYTGCCTGAAGTGTGTAATGGACTTTATTCCCTCTGCTATTGCACTGAGCTTCCAGCTGAGCAGCTGATAGAAATACTGGATTGTTGTTAGTCTGAAGGTAATACTCAGAGTGAGGCAGCACAATCTGAACTTCAGGARTCCAAAATGTCTGAGTTGTATCCACCAACCTAAAACTGCCCTTCAAAAGATCAAACAATTAGCAGGTCAACTTAATATACAGCATAACATTAAATATCACTACATGTTAGCACTGGGAGTTACAGAGATTAGAGAATTTAAACAATAAGTTTGTCACAGAGGACACTCTTCACAATCCAAACTTTGACTTCATTAATAATTCTGCATTGGAGAAAATGAAGTAACAAAGTGAACCATTAACTAAAAAATATGAAACAAGCGATGAACTTGAGCTATTACTGTCTGCCTGGTTAKTTCAGAAGTTATCACAGGCCACTGGAACACAGAACAGAACAAAATTTCTCCGTGATCCTTTAGTAATATGCACTTGGAAGCCCTAATGCCATTGACGTCAATGTCAGAAAAGTTTGGAATCTGGGGCTTGTTATCTTCCACAGGATAGCAGGTGTTCAATCAAAGTTGTTAATGTATTTTCTGTGGATCTCATATACTTTAAAAGCAAGTAATTAGAATTATCCACAGATACTTTGTAACTATGAATAATTCATTTCCTGTGCATCAATAAAATAATTATTGCATATTATCATTCTTAGCTTTCTACTTCAATAAAATTGCTCACATCATGTCACTGTCATAGTAATGTGCCTTTTTATTTTTCATATTAATGAAAATTACCAGGAGAATGAGGAAAATTGTAATAAGGTTTTATGTCACCTATAAGCCTTTTCCACTGTATTGCACTGAAATTAGACAATATCTGGATTCTGGYTGATTGTAGATGGGTATTCTTGCCCACTTAGACACTTTTAATGCTTCCTTTCTGAAATGATTGTTAAGTGTTTTAGAGCTCTTTCTTTAGCTTAACTAACTCAATTACCAACTTACTTTGTGAAATTCAGGCAATTCTTTTTACTTCTAAAGCACTTTTTTTCTAATCATGTTCCTTTGTTTGTTTAGAAATTCACTACARTCTTGATCCAGAATGATTTCACACATGAGGAAGGTATTATCTTCTTTTAAAAACACATCTTTACATTATTTTAAACAATCATTTAAGTCTCTGCTGGCCTAAGATCAACTTCTGCATGAATTTATTTTTAATGTCTTACCTTTCAGCCTATATGTAATACTCATTAGAAATTTTTATTTCAGATGAAATTTAGAATTAAAAAAAAAAGGCCTGAA
>NW_026623544.1:514967-525550 GCF_030028575.1 Malurus melanocephalus
TAGATAATTATAGATTAAGCATATATTCATCAGGCAGCAGCTGACCAGGCTGTTCTAAAAGGGGATGTCATGGCCACTGAAATATGCATTAACATCTTCAGGGTAGGACAGGRGACAGAGGGGGGAAATAATGTGCACTCGAATAAAATTGTAACTTGAGGCTGCAATTATCCATACMAGTAACAAGCTGATGTTCTTTTATTTTCCATATTAGAATATTTCTTTGTGTCCTCCAACATTGTTTTACTGGTTTTTGTAAATCAAGCAAAAAACGTATTCTGCTTATAGGAGAACATGTGCTCAGTTTTGTAAAAGACTTCAGAAGTTTTTTTTTTATTATTATTTCTACAATTCACAAGCTCAGGTTTTCAAAAAATTTCAGTTACTGGTCTGAACCTTTTATTCCCCCAATCCCTTAATTTAAA
Source organism: Malurus melanocephalus (assembly GCF_030028575.1). Lineage (NCBI taxonomy): Eukaryota > Metazoa > Chordata > Aves > Passeriformes > Maluridae > Malurus > Malurus melanocephalus. The sequence continues at coordinate 515,393 of NW_026623544.1, forward strand.
GGGTAAATGCAATTATTTTTTAAAAATCTTTTTATGCCACCTATAGCATAATCAAGGTACTTTAAATAATTTCCTTAGAATGTGGAATAAAACTTAAATTAGTTAATGAAACACACAAATGCAGGCTGTAAACAATGATCAAATCTGTCTCAAATTAGGCAGGCATCCTTAAGAATTGAAAAATAAAACAATTTTTCTGTGACACGCTCAGGGATTTAGACTTAGCAGAGTATAAAGTAAAATTTTTCCTTTTTCCCATTACCAAGGTGAATGAACCTTTTGTTCGCAATCTACAATTTTTAAATATTCTTTATATTAGGAAAAGTAAATATTCTGCTTAATTATGTGGTGTGCACCGAGTGCTTTGTGCCTTATCTATAATACCATGGCTCTGCACACATGTGATGCCTTTTGTTATTTACCATTGTCTTCATTTMAGATTTGTTGTCAGGAAAATATCTTCCTTTTCCATCCTTCCGTTTGCTGTAACCTGCAACTGGGTTCTTAGCTCGTGCCTGTTTGGAGCACAGATACAATGGTGCTGTGTGGTTTAACATCCAATTTAATGTGGAAATCATCTCAACAAAGTGCTATGGAAAATGCTGGGGGTGAGATAAAAAATGCTGTATTCAGGGTTAAAGATATCACTGCCTGGTGGTGCTTTTCACTTTCTTTTCTCAGTTCTGTGCTATTGGAACCACGTGTTTTGCACTCAAACATATGTCAGAATTGATTAATTCTGAATTCTACTGCTACTTGAGCATCTTTCCAGGCATGACCACATCAGTGTAATCAGTGACAGCAATGTCAACGTAAGTGAATCCTTTTAAATACATTTCCATTTAGCATTGGTACCCTCACACCCTCAGACTGTTAAATAGCCCGTGAGATGGGGGTTGTGTATGGATCTGCTCCAAAAAGGCTTTCCAGGGCCCTGAGAATTGCCCAATCGTTCAGTTCAGGATAGGATTCACTCCTGCGGGCTCCTCTTGACTGCCACGGTCACAGARTCACAGGATGGGTTGGGTGGGGAGGGACCCTAAAKCTCAYCCAGKGYCACCYSRGCCATRGCAGGGACAGCTCCCACTGTCCCAGGCTGCTCCCAGCCCCAATGTCCAGCCTGGCCTTGGGCACTGCCAGGGATCCAGGGGCAGCCACAGCTTCTCTGGGCACCCTGTGCCAGGGCCTGCCCACCCAAACAGGGAACAATTCCTTCCCAATCTCCCATCTGGCCCTGCCCTCTGGCACTGGGAAGCCATTCCCTGGCTCCTGTCCCTGCAGCCCTTGGCCATTGTCTCTCTCCATCTTTCCTTTGGCTCCTTCAGGCCCAAAAGGCCACCCTGAGCTCAGCCCAAAGCTTCTCCTCTCCAGGCTGAACAATCCCAGCTCTCCCAGCCTTTCCTCCCAGCACAGCTGCTCCATCCCTCTGCTCATCCTGGAGCCTCCTCTGGGCTCTCTGCAGCAGCTCCRGCTCCTCCCTGTGCTGGCCCCTGCTCCAAGAATCCACCCAGCTCSTTCTGTTGTTTAGATTCCCTCAGAGCMGSACAATTCCATCAGCTCTGGAGACAGCTCAGAGCCTGGAGCAGGGCACTTTTCTTTCCAGGTGCTWGCATTATCCAGACCTGTATGATCAGCTTGAGGGAAGGGATGTTTTCCTAAGTTAGACTGGGATGAATCTGGGGAGCCGTTCATCCTTTTTCTCCTGGAAGCTTTGAAAATTTTTTCTTCACTGTCCATGCAGAGGCTTTGAATATCCGCAGCCTCTTAATCTTGTGTCTTGTCTGTTTTAACGTCAAAAATGTGGGTTTTTTGGTTGTTGGGTTTTTTTGGTTTTTTTTTTTTTTTTTTTTTTTTTTTTTTTTTTTCCTTTCTCACCTAAATGGTTCTGTGGATTGGGTAGAAGCAGTGTCCAGGTGAGGGAGAATGGCTGGTGATCAGGTGCCCTGGATTTACTCTGATGAAACAATGAAACCAAGTGAAGAAATTGTATAYGTCTGTAATGTTCATTCAAACAGAAAGAAATTGAAAAACAGCTGCACCTGGGGAAAAAAAGRTTTGGAAAGACACCTGGATACGTTCCAAATGTGTGCTTTCCTAATAATTAGCACATCATACACCTAGTTAGCATCTCATAAATAACCATAAAGTAGTCATTTAATGAATCATTTTACTTTGTGCTGTCAGAGGTTACAAAAAAAGCAAAACACTTTGTTTATTTTAAGAACAASGCGCGTCTCTTCTTTCAGCACCATTTGAAAAACTGCAGCAGGAAAACCGGTGTCACCTTCTAGACCAGCTGGGGCATTTTGAAGCTGCAGAGCACGAGTTATGGGCCACCAAGTGCATCAGTGGGGCTTGGCACGTGGCAGGGGATGGCATTAGTGGGACATTTTCTGACAGAAGTCACCCTTTGGTTTGTAGCCTGGGATCCTGGGTGGGATTTGTTCGGGCGTGGAAATTTCTGAGGCTTTTCTGCTCAAAGGGACTGAGCTTTTTGACGGCTAACTAAAGCCTCAGTGCCCGGTGCCATCCTGGGCTGTGCGGGGGTGCCCTTCACCCTGGGAAGGGTCACAGCTCTGATGCAACCTCTGTAACCCAAACCTCTCTGGGGGCTCAGAAAGCCAAGCCCAGATGTAGAAGAGGATTTTGCTGCTTGGGCACCAGGCTGGGCTCCTGCCAGGGAGCAGAAAGGAAGGATCCTGTCCCTGAGTGTTAACACCAGCCAGAGAGGCAGGATGGATATCCCATCAGTGTTCCATGCTRGGGGGTGATGGGAACACCACTCTTAAAGAATCACCCCCTTCCTGGAGTTAAGAAACCCCAAATCTCTGTTTGGGAAGCCAGACTTTGATTTTTGMAGGATTGTGGTCCCAGGAAGCTTGGGCTCCCTCAGCAGGAAGGGATAGGGCCCTGGTGGCAGGAAWGCTGGTCAATATTCAAGATATCCTCCTCCAAGCTAAAACAGTGTAGCCAAGGAATGGGACAATCACSCGGGGATGAACACCCTGCTCCTGGCAAAATCCACACATGAAAGGGGAGCATGTGGAAGGCAGAAACAAAGACAGGCACTCCTGGGAGGGATGGGGAGAAGCCGAGCACACAGGGGTGGCTCGGGAAAACCAGAGCCCGCTCATGGGGTCAGATCTGGTGAGATCTGTCAAAGGCTATGGAGAGCTTTCATCAATACATCAGGAGCAAAGGAGTGTGAGGGGAAACGTGAACCTGAGCTGGGCTGGGGCAGGGCCCTGGGGGTGAAGGATGGACAGAAGGCTGAGCTGCCAAACAGGAATGACTGAGGCACGGACTCCACTTTGGCTTGTGTGACGCTCATTGTGAAGACGTTCATTGCCCAGTAGTAAATTCCTTATACATTAAATTAACCTGGARAAGTAGTAAATTAACCTGGAAGTGATTCTACACCACAGCACACTCCAATTAATTCTCTTGTCTCAGAATATTGCCTTTTATGGTACCAGGTAAACAATACCTTTTACAGTAGCAGTGTTCTTTTAGTCTCTCATTAACYAGTAGTTGCAAACTTTTCTTGTGGCCTACCTACTYCACTCCTGATCAGTTTATTAATTCCAAGGCWTCTTCCACWGCAGGGACAGGAGRCAGGCCTGACTTTCCAGGTCTGTTGTTCTGCTGTCACCACTGCCAATATTCTGTAACCCCACAMCAAACATCRCCCTCATCTCAGMATTCACTATCCAGGCTGCCTTCAGAAACCTGAGGAAACTTTYCCTGTGGTGGAACAGGACCAAGTTAAGGAATGTTTAAACTGGACACACAAAAATCCGTGGGCCCTGATGGGTTTGTGCACAAGGCCTGATATCTCTGTGAGGCCGCTCTCCACAGCCTTGTCACGGCCATGGAGGTGTCTGAGGACAGCAAATGCCATTTCTCTGYTCCMAAAGGAMAGGAATGAGGGCCCAGGGAGCTCCRTCCATACCCTGTTCATGGGAACCACCAGGGCTGGAGAACCTGAATGGTGCTTTAGTGAAGAACTTTCACGGTTATCCCTGTTATTGTATTTTTAATGTGTAAAAAGATGCACTTCTGGAGGAATCTCTTCTGCAGGAAACAGTGTTCAAAGGCTGGCTTTTACATGCAGGAACTTCTACACACCTTGAGAACTGAAAATAGCCTGATTTTGAAGCCCTTGGCCTCGGTGGTGCCGTGAAGGTACCACCTATAAAAGTACTGTGAACAGCTGGAAACTCAGTTTTCAGAGAAATCAAGCATTTCTTTACAAACCCAGGCCAAATTAAGGCTTGAAACTTTTAGATGGTAACTGTTTTGTTCTGTTGCTGTGCTGTATTTGAACAGACTAAAAAGCCTAAATAATGCATATCTTAAATTTCTTGTTACAATTAACAGTTACATTCCCAGAGAAATATCAAAGTTCCTAGTCAGTTTTACAAATTCTTTATCTTTTCCTTTCCTTCATGAGGAGGGGAAACACCACTGATGCAGCTAACCACGAGGAAAAAAATGAAGGAGAAATTTAGGCAAAATATTATATTCTGTTTTTCTTCTATTCATAATTAATGATAATATTTGTGATTAGTCTGTGACACAAAATAGGAATAATTAAATACAACAAAGGCCTCTGTATTTAAAGCTAATTAGAAAATAGTTAAATAGGGSACATCACTAAGGAGCTTTTCTTATTTGCCTAAAGTTAAGTAAATATGCTCAGTGTTGTAGTATCCAGGTATAAAACAAACCAATAAAATATATAAAATATTTTAAATTAAAAATATATAAGTATTGGGAAGAGAGGCAAAAAGGAGCAGGTTTGAATGTGGAGTCTGCATTTGTATTCTGGGCTGGCTGCAAGTTAGGGTGGCATCAGAGAGGTGAGCAGTGGCCTGTGTAAATCAGATTTTGAAGCTAATTTAAGTTTACTAAACTGCCTTACATGAGGYTGATGCCATTTTCATTTTCTCTTTTGGTTTTGGACTCTTCAGTACCTCTGCAGGATTTCTTTTCTTTTCTATTACACAAACAAGTACGGACACTTTTTCATGTCCTAATACTTTCTTGTAATCCAAGGCTCGGGTTTACATACAGAACATTGTAATTGTACTTAATTTATTTATTTATTTTTTTGTTTGTTTGTTTATTTTAAAATGGATGAAATTCTGAAGTGAGTTGGCTGGTACCATGAAATTTGGTGTGTTTGTTGGGGCCGTAGAGTCGGGGAMAAAACTACAAACACATTAAAATCTCTGAAGAAATTTTTGAGTATATAAACTGGAAAACATCCTCAGAGAGCCTTTGACATCCATCAGCCTTCTTCACATGGTAAGTACCAACAAACGTCTGTGGAAAGAAAAAACTCAGAATTATCTAATGTGATGAGTGCAGGGAAGGTATTTTTGGATTTCTTAATGTAGCTTTCCATTCTGCAGCGCATCATTAGGTGTTATCAACAGCAAGCAAAAACTGCCAATCATCTTAACAACTAACTACTTTTAAAAAGCCATCTAGTGACTTTAATTATGATTAAGTATTTATGAAATTAAGTAACGCCGAATACACAAATTCCATCTGGTAATGATCAAGGTGTTTATTTTCTCCATATTGTTAGACTTTGCTTTGGCAGAATGCTTTGAGCACATGAACACTTCTGAAGGCACGAGAAGCCTCTTACATAACCAAGATTTTTTAATTACCTTGAAAAGTAAACCCCCAAAGACTCCAAACCCCCTCCTCTTTCTCCAGTAAGCAGCTGTATTTTTTACCTTCCATTTTTATTCCATTCATTCTGGAATTTATATTCCCTCAAAATTCCTCCCTGTGAGGAAGTTTGAGCAGGGATTTGCTTTCCCATCCTACTTCAACTCACCTAAGACCTTTATCCCAAAAGTATTTAGCAATTATTCCTCTCATTTTATTTTTTTTTTTCAATTAGCAGAAAATGTAAACAAATAATAAACTTAAATGGACAGATTTTGGGCAGATGAAATTGGGAGGTCTGCAAGAATTTTTCTGTCAATGTTAGCTGAGGTTTTTATTCATTTACAAACTGTTAGGATCCCTTCTGAGTAGGCATTTCTAAATATTGCRGCATTTTGGAAAAATTTGAGGGTCTGGTCAGGACTAGATGGATACTGCCCAAACCTGTGGGTGCTAGATGAATGTAGGTGGGAAACAGCTGAAAAACCCGTGGGACTGGAAATACCATTAAGTCCCTGAGGAATTGAGAGTCTTAACKGCTGCTCTGTAATCAATGGAGTAATCAGCTGCTAACATGTCTTGCAGCTAAGAGCTCAGGAACATTTGTTAGGTACTGAAGTATCTTTGCAAATCTGGCTCTCCATCCCCCTGGCATATGGAATCCTCCTCCTCTCCCCTGACTGTGCTGTTGCTTTTGGCAGCCCTGGCAGCACTGCCCTTTTTACTATCACCCCTCCTCCCTGTGCAGAAATTCCTCTCTAATCAGCTGTCACCCTCTGCTCCCTGACACAGCCCGAACCCACAGCGGGTTTTGGGCATTTCCATCTCTTGTCTGGACCCACTGCTTCTCACTGTCACTTTTCTCCACTCTCCTGCTCATTTCCATTTTCCAGGGTTCCCATTGGGTTCAATTTCTGTGTTTGGAAGCACTTTACTCTTCATTTTTGTTGTACTTTCCTTGACTCTGAAGGTATTTTGCTGATACACTACTGTAACTCTGGGAGGATGGGAGAAAAATCTAAATAAATGGTCCTTATAACCCTTACCTAAACTTTTTTTTTTGTTTGGTTCTCTGCATGTACACACAGAAGAGAAACACCCTGCTAGTCTTCATTGTGTTCTAAGGATTCATGGACCTGACTCAGCCACCAGAGGTTTTAGGTGTTGGAATTTTATACAGCCAGTGAACCATCTAACAAAAAATTACCATAGGCCTCACTTGACAAACCAAATAAAAAAAAAATAAAAAAGAACTCACTTTGTACATTTCATATTCCAAATTATGTAGTCTATTCCACAGTTAGGCAACATGCCTTAGTGCACTTATACAGTTTTCATTTTCAGAAGACCCTTCAATACACACTTATAAGAAACTAAGGTTTCTGTTAATGTATTTTTGTGCTTGTGCTCTTTGCTAGGCACTTTGTCACCCTCTTTTTTTTTCTTTTTTTTTTTTCTATTTATTTTTCTTTTTACTTTATTATTTTTTATTTTTTTTCACCTCTTTTGTTTCCCCCCAGTTTGACTCTAATGTTTCGGTTAACCCTGCATTTTGCTAGCAATTACCCTGATGTTTAAAACTTTTATTTGAAGAACTCTCCCAAAAGGGAGCATATGCCAAATTGTGTGTTGGCAATTAAAAACATACATTTCCATCATTCAGTAACCAGACAAGTCTCGTGTGCTTATTTCCTTGCACTTGCCAGGCAAAAGAGCTGATATTATCTCATTAAAACATTCAATTTCAGTGGCAGTAATGAACTAAACTCGAAAGAACACCAAGGGCTTCTTCTTCGCAATGAATAGCAGCTAAAAACCTCAGTAAAATATACATATTMGTGTTTTCAAGTAAATAACCCAAGATGCAGAGTATAATAGAGGGATTTTATAACAAGCTTTGGCTCTGGAATAAATGGACAAGAGAAATAGAAGGTAGATTTTAAATGTTATTTGTGTCTCTGTAAATTATGCATTTATATTTTAAATGACTCTGCTCTTTAAATAATTAAATAAACAGAAGGTTCAAGCAACTCATTTATGTGTCATAAGACTGCTCAGTGTTAAATGAGATTAAACGAGTCTTTCATTTTTGGTTAATAGTTGAATTATTAATTGTGCTTCTATGCCTCTATAGGGATTATTTGGAGAGCAGAATTCAGACTGTGTTATCCTAAGGAATACAGAATGTCTGGTTTTAATTTTGATTCGCTGAATCACCCGTGCTGGGGGCTGAGGAAAAGGCTGCTGGCCACCAGCCAACAGCAATTGCCACAAGTCAAAAGAGTTGCAAGCAGCAGGTCACATTTAAAAAGTACAGAMTGCTAAAGCTCAATTATTTAAATCAAAAAACCTGGTGTGGATGATCAAATAAGCAGTTGAGAGTATTTGATTGGGAGCACATGGAAACCATCTGTTCCTCTTAAAGCAAACCCCCAGTAATAAATACAGGCAATCATGTGTTGTTAGCTGGCTATGTTYAGTTAGGGCCCTGTGGTGCCATTCTTTGACAACTTATAAAAAACATTTCAGGTTATTTGTGGGGAAAACCATCTATATGCACATGYGAGCAGTGCCTCAAAATGTGTGAAGATTTTTACCTGGTTATTCTTCAGTGCAAATTAAAGTTGTGTATGTATAAATTATTTCTGCTTTTTGAAATGTCTTTTTCTTGATGATCTCTTCATTCCAGATAGATTTCCAATGGAGAGTTCTGAACAATGCTATTTTACATATGTTGTTGAATGGTCAAAAATTGTCTTACATTTATTTTATCTTTTTATAAAAGGCTGTTTGGTCTTTGGTGCTAGAAATTATTGAAAGAGAAGCAGGCATTTCTCTCTGGTTTGATAGCAAAATATTCTAAGTGTTGTCATAATTAATCCATTGTTGCTTATTATAGGAGAGGTTTATAATAGTTGAATTCATTGCCACTTACTGGGATAATTAAATAAAAGCAAGAGCACAGGGGGCTTGTCCTGCAGACACTTCTCCAAGCTGTAGTGCACATTTCCTGCATTTCAGCCCCAAGACACTCTCTCTGCAGAAACAGRAGGATATATGTTGCCTATATGCAGGGCCATTCAGAAATTTTATGGAAAGTGTTTATCCAAATAGAYGGGACTTCTGTTTGTGGAGTGATTGCTGAGGACAAATGGAGTGATCAGGCACACAAAACTGCATAGAAGTGTTGTAGAGGGGACAGTTTTTCCTAAATGTGCATCTCCAGCATTACTTAAATATCAAATTTTSTTGGTACCAGATTCACAGAAYATTCTGAGGTSGAAGGGACCCAGAAGAATCGCTGTGTCCAGCTCTTAAGGGAACAGTCCCTGTGGGATTCAATTCCATGATCTTGGTGCTCTAGTGCTGTATAAAATAAAGGAAYGTGCTCCTTGCCTTCAAAATTCTTCTGTCTTCCCAGTTAGTTAAAAAAATATTAATTTGCCAAGACAGAAGGTGTTAATGGGAGCTCTGACAATATCCAGGTTTGGCTGGGACAGAGTAACTGATATACGCCATCTGTAAATCCCTCTCAAGTATGAATTCCCTTTTTACATTCTTCCTGAACTTTCCTTTCTTACATTCAATATCTTGTCTTTAGGTCAGTAATTCTGTGTGCCAGACAGGACTTTTGGAGCTCTGCTGAGCCTCCTGATGCCCAAGAAGATGGATAAAATGCTGTTGCATACACAGTAAGTGTAGTAAGTCTTGAGGCAGCCCTGAAGTCAGGTTTGATTGTTCTGTGCTTTCCAATGCCTGTGCCTAAATTAATATCCAATAGTTCTGGTGTGGATGGACTTTAATTGATGCCAGTCACCTCAGAACCTGAGGAACATTTTAGATGCATCACAGAAGCAGAGAATTGAAATTGCAGGAAATGTTTAGGTCAAGATTGGCACAAGCACATCAGTACCTTTCTAAATGGGCTGTTTCTTGAGAAGATTTTTGTGCTAGTGAAAGCAAAGTCTGMGAGAATCCTTAGTGAAGAAGGCTGGTGTGAAATCTAAATCCCAACCTAAACATTTTCCAGAAGTGCTGTCCAAAGCTCAGTGTGACAATTTTAGCATCAGTTGCTGATGAAGGAGAGGGCTGGAGAGATGACTGAAGATATCAGGTGTCATCATTTGTGTCCTGCTCTGAGAGGGGAATCCAATTTTAAAAGTGACAATGGGCGTGTTCAAGAAGCCACAAGCTCCTTCCACTTGTCTTTGTGACAGGGACAGCTGGAAATCTCCAAACTGGCTGAGTGACTGAATCATAGTTTGATACCTATACAAGGGAGTGATTAAAGGGATCATAAAGAAAACATTAAAGATGCTGTGAATAGATGTACCATAAACTGCTTACCTTACTTTGAAAATTAAAACATCAAATTTGTATCATAAACCTAGGAAATTATTAAATAATTTGTATAAATATGGAACTCCATCTTTATACATAAAAAATTATGAGAAATTCCCCCTTCTTTCCCCC
>NW_026623544.1:525560-537069 GCF_030028575.1 Malurus melanocephalus
CAAGGCTTTGGCTGGGTTTAAAGGATTTAGGCTGAGGAAAACTGATTTAATGTCCTCTATGTCCTCTCCTTTTGGTTGATAAAGGTTAAAGTTTTGAGCAGTCCCACTCAATGGAATTCAGTAAACTGCTTTGTGGTGTAGGTAAATCTCTGAAGCAGCAAAATGGGGCGTATTTCTTGCTTTTTGTGAGTTTAAAATGTCCTCTGTGCATATTTTGGGTTTTCATGGGCTGGAGAAAGGCTCAGCCGAAGTTCAAGTCAAGCAGTATACTAAAAATGTAAGTCAAAAGTCAAAAAGCACATTTGTAGCCTTCTTTTCTTGGAGTTTTGTATGGAAACGTTTTGTTTTTCTTCGCTGTGGTGTTTGCTCATTTTYCTCCACCTTTGCAGCTGTGAAGTTGCACCGAGGGGGAGACCTCATGTAAACCTCTGTTCTTTGAAGCAAAAAATCTTCACTAAATCAGAATGACTCTGAAACAGCTTAAAGGCAAGCAGCATCATGATCATGTACTTGATGGGAATGAAAATCACTTTTTAAGCRCTCTTTAGGTAGTGCTTCAGAGCGCTCTTACAAAAGTCAAAGTAACTGAAAATCTGAAATTTTAAATGCAGGTGCTGTTGTGTATTTTGAATAATGATCGTTCAATAACAGGGCATTTTATTCAGTATATTTCAAATATCTTTGTTCGGTTACATAAAATTATGAATCCATTAATTACGAGTACAGATGGGCAAACCAAACCACTTAATGTTGATTACTCCAGAAATAATGCACAACATAAGCACTTCTTGAAAATTTATGTAGAGGTGGCAGCACACTGCACAATTTTTTTTTTTTGTACCACCAGTTAGATGACTAATTACAGTGTACTGTATTTGTGCTGTCACTAAATGGGCTCACAGTGTGTAGCCACATCAGTTCTGTTCTTGAATTTGGCAACTTCAATTATTGCTGATAAAAGCTGACTTGTTCAGAAACTCTAAACTATGGGAAGTATGCTATTAAATTCTCCAGGGATCCTGTTTTCATTTAAACTGGGTTCTTTAGTATCAAAAACTTGAGTTTTCAATGAACAACTGAATAGAAAATGTCAATTATTAAGCAGAGCTCAAATCTTAGAATGTGGAGTGCCCTTCTGGCTTATAGAGGAACTGTTTTATTTCAGAATAAAAATGCTGCAAGAATCCCTCAAGGCATTTAAACAATGTAAGATAAATTTTCTCCTTTACATGAGTGAGTGAAGCATAAATTTTGGTTTTTTGTGACTTGCATGAGTGTAATGTGTTCTTACAATGTCCATTAAAATAAGGCAGAGAAGACAACACGATTRTATGTTACCGACAAGCTTTTAAAACTAAACTCTGCATTGGAGAAAATAATTACATCTTGTAGAGKGAATCATAGTGAGGATGTAATTCTGAAGTTGTGGGTCAGAGTGAAATCCCATGGAACTCRTTGCTTCCAGGTAAAATATTATATTAATGCTGAGGAAACAGCAGTTAGTGCATACCCAGAGCAGAAAAGGTGCTGGAGATCAACAGGTAATCCTCTTATCAGAGAGTTTGTAATGGAAACTGATAACACACTGAAAGAAATAGTCCATCTAGGAGTGAGTAATAAGATGGTAAAATGCTGCATTTTGACTTTGTTTGTCAGGGAAGAAGAATAAAACTGGCTGTAAGAAGGRTAACTAATGAGAAATAGGAGTGGAATGAAATGGATGGGGGAGGACAAGAGGAAGAGTAAAAGGAAGGCAAAGGCTGGTGAGACAACAGAAGGGAAATTTGGGGCTCATGACAGAATTCCACGGGGGAGGGAGATGGAGAGCTGGCTGATAGCCTTGGAGAGGCGGCTGCTCTGGGAAGCAGCAGAGGCAGCACAGACTCGGGGTAGGATAAAGAACATTTCAGAAATGAAGGCAAGAAGAGAACATTTCCCCTTTCTCCTCCGCAGCACTGATGCACCTCGCTGAGCACCTTACAAGGTGTGGGGTGTTTTGTGTTTCGGGCCATTTCCCCGGCTTAATCTCCTGATAAGCTTKCGAACATCTGTTCTGAACCTGACATTTATTTTCTTTTCTATGCCATCCTCGAGGCAAAATTCTTTTCTCTGGTCCCCAYTGCAGCTCTCTCATCTAAACTGCAGATCTTTTTAGGAGTTTGCAMCCATCAACGGGAAGTTTTGCATACCAGTCAAGCACAGAATGTATTTAAGGACTCTTCACTTTCTCACTTCAAATCTTTCAGAAAAGAGAATTAAGAAGGTTCTTGAGGATTTTTTTCTGTTGTTGTTGTTGCTATTCTTGGTTGTTGTTTTTTATTTTTTTTTTTCCTTCACAATCTTTTCAGCAACTTCCACCCTTGATTTTGGGGACATAAATGACCAAATATTGACAAGTAACATGCATTACAAGTGTCATTTGTGGCTGGGTGCACTTTATCAAATCCATAATCTAGCAAGCATTTGATTGGAAAGTGAAATGCTGCCCATAATTCTTAATTTAAATCTTTCTGTTGCTCCCAGGGAGTTATCACATTTCCTTGTGAAGGGAACCACTTTTAGAGGACTGAAGATTTTTGTTGTCAATCAGTAGAAGAGTTCATTGGTAATTTTTGTGTTGACTGAAGTACATCACATATATATATATACATCACATATTTTTTTTTGTCAGCACATTTTAGTCTCTTAGGTGTTTGCAGGAGCTGCATGTTCTTCMGTGTGTTCTTCACCACAACCTTAAAAAATTTAAAGGTGGTTTCTTTGAACAGTACAATTATCTGTAAGATAATCTGAAATATTTTATCTGGAAGATGGAGGGGGGTGTGGTGTTGATATGTTTTGCTGGAGTTTGTTGTTTGTTTGGGGGACTGATGGGTGTATTTGAAGTGAAAAGAAGATTCCTCGATTACATCTACTGATAGGATGGAGGTGTTCCCCAGGATAAACAGACACTCCTTAGGGATTCCCAAGGAAAGTGGTTTATGAGAGAGCAGAACAAAGAAACTGTCAAGACTGACAAATAATGAGTACATATCTGCAGGTTGAAAACACTTTATTTTTAAAGTAAGTGTACGTTAAAATACCATGCAGASCTCTGTTGAAAGACTTTATCTTCCATAAATTTATTTCCATAGAGTTGTAATTTTTARAGGATCAGTTTTATACATAGTTAGGAAATACTCAGGACACGTGGCATTAGTAGTGATTAATAAAATTTTACCTCAAACTAGCCATTTATGATTTTTGGTGCAGTCATTATGAACATAAGCATGGCAAGTAGGAAAAGAAAAGGCATCTGCGTCCTGAGGAAAAGATATTTCTGGTTTTAAATTAATAGATAAAATAGGCTGCATAAAATGTAAAAAGCAGGCACAAAACATGGAATATTAGTGATATCCATTAGAAATTGAAACAAGAATCAATAAAAGTTAATTAAGGAATAAAGAATAAATAAACTAATACTTTCTGAGGTGTTTTTAGCATCAGGAAGGTTTTCCCTGCCAATGGTGAATCCTAGACAGAGAGAAGTAGTGTATAATACAAATTGAGATTTGAATCTGTTCATAAAGGCTCATCTGGTTAAATTCAAGGTAATGATTTTTTTTTTTTCCAACTGTGTCCAGCCTCAAATTAAGATCTCATTAGACTTCAATAAGATAATATGCTTTTTAAGACCACATTAAAACTTACTATATTTACTTCTGGCTTCTGCTATTCCTTCAATGCTTTTAATTCAGCAGATGAATTTTTGTCATGTACTAAACCCACTGCATTTTGCATGGTCAGGGTGGGTGGAGGGACCTCTGCTCATTCTCTGAACAAAGGAGGATATCAGACCATGAAACTTGTGTTCTGTTGTGAGATGACACTCCAGGAGCAGAGTCAGACCCTGCGGAGCAGAGCCTGATGTGGAAATGCTATGGCCACGTTAGCTGAGCCTTGCTGCTGTCACAGATGGGACTGGTTTGGGGCTGTTTCCTTTGAAGCAACATTTCAGTCCCAGAGGCATTTGTACCTTGTAAAAGTCCCTGAAAGTGTTTTCAGCAGCTCATGATCCTCAGATCAACCATCGGTGCTTTAGCTCTTTAGGCACTCGGGACTCCTTTGGGTGCTCCTGTAATTTAAACACAGCTCCAAAGATTATATTTTATTTCAAAAATTGCAGTAATTCATGGCAGAGGTCTTCATTTGGGTTTCCATGGTCCAATGCCCTTGGAACTCTGACCTGTTATCAGAATGTCAGCTGATGGCAACCCCTCAGTGCCCATAGCAGGGTAAGTGATGGGATTGTGGCACCAGGAACTGTGGATTCATTCACTCTCAAGGTCAATAATATTCAAGAGAATGTTCTCCTATGGATTTTCCATGTGGTCATTGCTCCTGGGATGACTGGAGATGTGGRTTTTATGAGTATTTGGGGAATGCTGTGCAAACCCATCATTCTTCTGGATAGTTCTGMTCTATGTCCTTTTGACTTGAACCCAGCTAAAACTTTTTAGTCTCAGTGTTTTTTTTAGTCTCTAAAAGTTTTAGTCTCAGAAAGCACCTAATTTTCAAATGGATTTTTGCCTTTTTTTTTTTTTTTTTAATTAATTAAGCAGGCTTACTTTCCAATAGCTGTAACCATGTTAAATGGAGGTGAAGCTCTGTCTGTCCCTGTTCCTCAGAAATAAATAGCAAAGGCATAATTAACAAAGTTCTGGTAACTGCAATTAGAAGAGTAATCACCAAACTTATCAAAGGACAGTGAAGAGAAAAAAAAATATCCTTAAATGCTCAAATTTTGGAGGGGTTGTTTTTTCATGGTTTCATGTGTCTTGGCTGTCATTTATTGCAGTATTAGAAGGTTAAAAATGTTTGGATGAGCTCATGTTGTCCAGCATGCAAAGTATGTAGCTCATGGTTTAAGCAGGATTTTGAGATCTTTAGTTCATCTGTGAGTTCAGTGACTTGAAACTTTGGTGCTGGTTTGAGAAAGAGTTTAATAAAAATGTCTGCATTTTATCAGTTAGTCACATTTTTCTGTCCTTGTTAGAAATGAATATTATACAGGATGCAGCCTGAAGCCACCGAGGTGAGGAAGACCCCTTTAATACAGTGCACTCTGACTGGGATTTCCTTCAGGATTCCTAAGGAGCTAATGAGAAGTTAAGAGTTGTTATACCCTGTATGGTGTTCCTAACACCTGAAGCTGCAGAATTTTCACTCAGTGTTTCCAGTCAAAAGGATTAGGAATGTTGGAGGTGCAGAGTGATCCTTCCCCTCATTATTCTTTGTGCTTCTGGCAGACAATGGCACCGATTTATTGAGTTGGAAATGCCTTGAAAAGCATKCATTGTGTTTGATTGTGACTAGTGAAGAATCTTCCAGGAATTATAGCTCAGACTTTTAAAAAAATATTCTTACATTCCATCACATYTCGTGGCAATGAATTTCACAATGTAACTATGTATTGTGTTAAAAATTACTTCAAGCATTACTTCCCTTTTTGACTTTTAATGTTACCTAATAATTGCATTGATGGTTTCTCAGTTCTCATACTGTGAGAAAATGTATTATTGCCCATTTATTTCCCTCACTATTTCTCATGATTTTATAAATCTCTGTAGTATTCTGATGTCTCTCTYACACTGTTCTAGCCAGTCTTTCTCTGATTTTGTGTTCCTCAATCTGCTTATTCCCCTCTGTGCTCTGTGACCCGAATGGCTGCAKTCTGAGATGCCAGTCTTCCATGGGTTCAAATCAAGGAGAACTCCTGAATAAAATGTGATATTATACGGGTTATATATTTTAATTTTCAGGGAGCTGGCCACAGTGAGATAAAGACCTCTTTTCTGAACTCTTTTGCCTTGGTTCAGTGCCTRTTTCTGAATGACTCATTTTCTTTAGTGTGAATTGCTCTGGACTTAACATTTATGCCCGAGTTGGTCAGGATATGAAAACCCCTTTCTACAAGTCTTAGTCCAGTTAAAAAAAAAAAGTGAAAAAGAATGTGTTGGGTACATAATGCAAGAATAATCTCTGTGGCAAGTTATTAGTCCTGGATTATTTTATTCACTCCAACTCAAACGTATGAAATAAGCAGAGTAAGAGAAGATAGAAGTCCTCCCATGGCTGCCAGTGCTGTGAATGATCTACCTGTCAGCACATAGTCTGCTCATGAAGATGAACATGTGCTCTCCTGCAATGATTTACATGGCTTGGTATGTTTGGAACATTATTTGCCTCGGTGAAGATGTCATTTTTCCTGCTTTGCCTAGATTTGTGTAGACAGATGAGTTCATGGATGGAATTTTTTGTCTCTGAGCTGAATGGCTGCAATGCTTTACTGTCTCTGTGGCTGATTAAGGAGTGCCTGCTGTGCCAACACTTATCAGCAGCGCTGTGCAGGCTGCACTTGCCATGCACAGCCACTGCACAGAGCTCCACAGGACGAGCTGTTTGATGATTCAGATGCTTTTGCTGTTGTGCTTATTTTAAATGGGTAAACTGAATAAATGCAGAGGAGGCTCCAGGATGAGCAGAGGGATGGAGCAGCTGTGCTGGGAGGAAAGGCTGGGAGAGCTGGGATTGTTCAGYCTGGAGAGGAGAAGCTTTGGGCTGAGCTCAGGGTGGCCTTTTGGGGCCTGAAGGAGCCAAAGGAAAGATGGAGAGAGACAATGGCCAAGGGCTGCAGGGACAGGAGCCAGGGAATGGCTTCCCAGTGCCAGAGGGCAGGGCCAGATGGGAGATTGGGAAGGAATTGTTCCCTGTTTGGGTGGGCAGGCCCTGGCACAGGGTGCCCAGAGAAGCTGTGGCTGCCCCTGGATCCCTGGCAGTGCCCAAGGCCAGGCTGGACATTGGGGCTGGGAGCAGCCTGGGACAGTGGGAGCTGTCCCTGCCATGGCAGGGGGTGAGCAAGATGTGAGCTTTAAGGTCCTTTCCAACCAAACCCCTCTATGATTCTCTGAGCAAAGGTGCATTGTTCTCAAGAGTGCAGAAGTGTGCATTCACTCTAAGAAAGTGCCTGAAGCTCTCCCTGAGACAGAAAATTACCAAAACCCACACWTTTTGTTAGTGCATGGTCTAAAAGAGTTCCATTTTGTGCCACTTATTGAGAAAAATTCAAGAGCAACATTTTTGGAACTTCTTCAAGAAGTAAGAAGCATCAAATATCTGGAGTTATTATATTTAGCACTTGTTTGGGTTTTTTTTTTTTTTTTTTTCCTATTCTACTTGCTTTTTTCTGGAGAGAAGGTGTAGTTTTTTACCCAACCAAGTAGGTTGGTACTTGCAGCTGAATGCAATAGTAAATATTAAACTTGAGCTAGGGAGCTTTTGCTTTAAAATCCAGTTCTAATTCTTTGACACTGGTTTGTGAGTTGTTTCCTGATGGTTAAAATGGAAGCTTTCATCAGAAATCCGCACTGTGTGCTCCACACTGCCTTGTGAACTTTGTCAGCTGCTTGGAAAAGAGGTGTGCTCTGATTTAACAGTCTGTGATCATTTTGATAGGACTTTGCGGTACCTTATTTTATTTTTTTTTTTTTAATACTGATATTACTGTCACAAGCTACCATGATGATATAAGGAGATCTTGAAAAACAGCGTTGCAATTGTTGGGGTTTCCAGAACWTAAATTGGTACTTCAAAAGGATTTTCCTTATTCACTGAGAATGTGCTCTGCTTGCACATATCCCTCTCCAAAGGGTTTTTAATCAAGTCACTGTGGTCAGCTAAAACATTCCCTTTGTCCACATTTACCTATTTTTACATCACCAGGGTTGTACAGGTTCTTAACATTGAACTGATGCTTACATACCATCTTTGAAACCACAAAAAACTTCCAGAAGATTCCTGGACCCTTTACAAAGAAAGATGTTTATTTGCTATGACACAGCTTGGCGATTTTTGAACAAAACAGTTAATAATGATTTGTTATAATAAAAGTCATGCGTCTTATCTTCTTGCTACCAACATCAAAAATTATTTATTTTATTTCTAATCTCTCTGGTCTCCTGCTGCTTACAAGTGTAGCAGATTCAAAAGACCCCTCTCTGTAATTAAATTCCTTGGGCAGAATAAGACATTTCCAGCTTACTCTGGTTGAGCAGTGGACACTGTTTGTGTCCCAGAGGGAAATGGCACAAAAGAGGCAATAATTGGCAKCTGTCAGCTGTGTGTCTGTGTTCCCAAGCCAAGGCCACCTGAGAAAGAGAGTTTATTTGGCTGTGAGGGTTAATGTCACCTGGGCACAGTGACAGATGTGTCACCAAGGCAGAGCTCAACACTCAGGTGTGGTAAAACATGGGGGGAAAAGAATATTACCAAACTTAAATAGGATAACGATGGACTGACACAYATTTCCTGGGGGAAAACTCTGTAAATACTCACAAACCACACAGATAATGTTTTATTCAGTTTACAGGTGAGGTTCTGGCTCTCCTCAGTCTCTGAAGGAGTTTAGCCACCACAAGACCTGYAGAAAGGGAGGTAAAAGCTCTCTCACAGTGATTCATTTATAAAGGTTTTTTTCATTACTTGTGCTGGGGGATTAGTCAGTCTTCTGTYACCATTCCTGACCTTTTGAGTCTGATCCAATTTGCAATGAAGACATTGCAATAATCTAGGGGCATTTTGGAATGAGAGAGCCATAATCACAGAATTACAGCATTATAGACTCTTTCAGGTAGGAAAAAACCTCTAAGATCAAGTCCAGCCATTAAGCCAGCACTGTTAGACCCACCACCAAACCATGACCCTAAGTGCCACGTCTATATGGCTTTTGAATACCTCCAGGGTTAGAAACTGGTGTTTAAAAACATATTATTGAAATAGGCTTTTTTTCTACACAGTATTAGTCTCCTAATCTGCCAGTGGCAGATTGTTATAAATGCAATACATACAACATTGCACAGGATATTTAACAAAGGAAAGAAGATATATTTTAATAAAGTGCATTTTTATTTAAATTTTTGTACCAAGAAAGGTGTTTTTATTAACAGATGTAATGTTYGTTTATATCCTCTCTCAAAAGCAGTACATCTGTATTTTGTGTTTATCATGGTATACATGCAGCATGAGAAAGAGATAAGTTCTTTTTCATATACTAGTGTTATTATTGAGATTCTAAATAACTCTGTCTTTTTGTCAAAATATCTTCAGTTTGATTGTAAGAATAGAGAATGAGTTCTTTTGGAAGGCCTTTGTGGATCACCTGCTCTTGCYCCCTGGGCAGAGGTGCCTTTCCAAGCAGGTTTTTCAGGGTCTGTGCATTGAGCAGCTCCTGTGGCTCCTGGAATGTTCCAGAGGGGATAGGGAATGGTGTCCCAGTGCCACTGACAGATTCTGGGCACCCTGAAGTCATATGGGCTTTGGGATTTCCATGATTTTTGCTACAGCAGTTTGTGTTTAACCTCCCCSTGTTGAAACCTTTCCCTTGCCAGGCCCTGCTGCTCTCCTGCACCCCTCTGCCCTTCAGGAMAGCCTCACACTGTGATGTTCCAAGCAGATCCCTGCACAGGATAAAATCTGCTCTCTTGAAGCCCAGGGCTCTAATCCAGCTGGTCTTTGCTCCCTTCTCTCAGGATCCTAAACTCYATCGTGTGATCTTTGCAGCCCAGGCTGTTTGACCCTCCCCATCCTCATTGTCCCTGTTTATGGGGCAGGAGGTCCAACAGTGATTTCTCAGCCTGGAGGACAAAGCTCACCTCCTGGTTAACCTTCTGACCACAGCTCTCAGCCTTCCATCAGGAGGTTTTCCATCACTCTTAAACTTCAAAGGGGATGAAGACCTAATGGGGTTAGGGGAGAGAAAAAAAAAACCCAAACGTTTTATGTTTTTTAGACTGTTTGTTAATGCTTGTGGCCTTGGAGTCTCTTTGAGGTTTTCCACATCTGTGTTTTGTYCCTTGGCTGTAAATAACACAATCACTCACTTTCCTGGCTGCTTAGGAAGGTAATGCTCCCCTCACTGGTCTTGCACAATGGACTTATCATTGAGAGGAGCATTCCTGGCAGCTCCTTGAAGAGCTTGWAATGGAAACCTCCTTTTAGTGTGGAGCAGTAATCAAAGTGCTTGTGTGTTATATGGGAGAGGAGAAGCAAACCTTTTTCAGTTTTATGACACAGACTTTTTCCCACTGTTGTAAGAGTTCCCTCATTAAAGAAGTCACATTAAATTGCTACAGAGATCCCAAATAAGTTTTAAAAATGTTTTCTTTTGGARAGCAGTGTTTGGATCAGTTGGAACTGTGATTGTACTCTGTTATCACAGGTTCTCTGTGTGGCTTTGCTCTGTGTGTTCTCCTTCATCCAGAAAGMACATTTGATTTGAAGCATTTTCTCCCAGGTCCTAGTGTGAAATTTATTGTATGATTTTCTCTGTCATCTCCAACAACAGTGCATTGCCGAGGGTCAGGTTTTCTTCTCCATAAATATCCCCTTTTTGTGTGATTTTAAAAAGCAGCACTGTTGCCATGTGCATTGCAGCAGCGTGCTCTGTGTGCAGTTTGGTAACAAACTATAAATTCTGCTAAGTGCTGCCATTACAATATTGAGTGTTTTCCCATAGGAGGGAACTGCTCTCTGTATTCCTTTGGTCTGGGTTTTCAGGAATTTATGAGGATATGACCCAGCGATGGATGAGAACATGAAAATGAGATTTATTTTTTAAAATTTATTTACCAGATCGTTGTACTAGCAAAAGGTCTTGTATTTTGTGACTTTTTCCACTTGTTCAATTTTTCATATTATCTGATTGGAAGCATTTCACATAAGTGGTTTCCATTTTTACGAGCTCATAATGAAACTTCATTTTCTCTTAAATTGCTCATCTGGCTCTAGATGAATACAGATGGGTTGCCAAGCACCCAACACTTCTTGAGGTCATGTATTTGGAACCACTTACCATGTGATTTCATAATCCATGGCTTCTAGACTAGATCCTTAGGCAGGCCAACTTGCTTGGCATCTGGTCTCCAGATTTCCTGACTGTGGGGGATCCCTAATGAGCTGGGAGAGGAGTTGTGGCAGGTGCAGGCTGAAATTAAGTTTTCCACAGTCAGAATAAAAATCTCCTGTGTTAATCAGTGAACAGCCATGGAAATGACAGATATTTCATCCAAATCCATCTAGAACTGCCAAAGTTGTTTGGATGTCCCACTCTAGTGTTAGCAGGGTTCAGTTTATCGACTTCATTGGTACTTTGCAGTGGCTATTTAGTTCAGAAATGTCATATTTTGGCAATAAGTTCATGTTCCCAAGTTTGGACTCATTGTCCTGTTATTTTTCTTGAGAATAAAAATTTCTGAGAAACTGAAATTCCATTTATGAGCTTGCTCTCAGCACAACCAAATGTACAAAATRAGAGTGACACTAAACTGTACCTACCTTTAAAAGCTGGGAAATAGCTGGCATTTGCCCMTTCTTGCAGGCACATCATGGTTACAGTTGTTCCCCACCAAGAATGGACTGACTACAAAACCTGAGCTTTCTCACACAGCTCCTGGTTATTTCTGCCTCCCAGCTC
>NW_026623544.1:537148-538736 GCF_030028575.1 Malurus melanocephalus
TTATCATCAACCTCCTCTTCTTTAACAAGTCAGCTTTTTGGCACTTTCTTTGCACCTTCAGACTGCTCCTTTTCCTTCTTTCTTTAGCTCATGATTCAGTGGTGTCAGAATGCCAGCAGGGTGCAGGGAGACAAAAGATCTCAGCTTTTTTATGCCAACACCTGATTGCATCTCACAACAGCAATTATTAATAAAAGCCTTCTCCACTACCAAAGAGCAGGACGTGCTTAGTGAGCTCATTGGAACATGAATTTAATCTCCACTTTCCTGCAGAGATGCAATGCTTGTGAAGTTTGGTCAGCAAAAGCCATCAGTTTGAACTGTGAGAGGCTTCAGTTCAGTCACTGAGAACAGATTCTTTTGCTTGTTACTCTTTGAGTGCCTGCTTACATGTGTGGGAAGTGTGGAAATGCRAGCAGGCTTCAAAACAAAAAAGTCTGGGGACTATTTTACATGTGCAAAATTCCTCTCTCCCACTGCCGCTCTCAGAAGTGGCTGAGCAGGAGGAAAGGAGCAAAAATGAGAAAAGAAAGCTCAACCASAGAGAAAGAGACCCAGTGTGGGAAATACCAGCGTGTTGGCTAAAGTTGGAGCCAGAAAAAGCAGGATGGTGGACAATCAGCAATGCAGTGTTGGTGTTCAGTGCTACCTGGAGCTCCTGAATGTCAGCACTAAATAATCCTTGTTTTWATTTTGYATGTTTGYATGATTTTTTATTTTGTATGTTTATTTTTGTATGTTTAAGCAGTAATGAGAATAAAGCTCCCTGCTATAAATTCACACCCCTTGATTTGCTCCCGCTTTTGGGACTCAGCAAAGGGACAAGTGAAGTGGAACTGCTCATCTCTTTCCTTTCATCATGAGCTGTTTGGTATTGCCAGGCTTCAGAAGAGGTATAAGAGTTATAGCACCTGAAAATAAATTTATTTTACTGCTTGGTTTATTTTGCTCCTTTACCTTTTGGGARGCAATTATGCCTATTGCATAATTTCATATTTTTAAACCAGCATGTAAATTYGCTGTAGTGATATGTAGATTCATTTTGGAACAGATCCAAACTTCTTTATTTGTCAGATATTATTATAATGCACCTTAACAAGTCTAATAAACCGTGCTGAAGTGGTGTCACTATAAAAGTATTCCCAGAGATGTCTGCATTGATGTGAAACAGTTCCCTGACTCCTCTGATTTGATCAGAGCTACGCAGCCAGCTTCACATCGGGCTCTTCCAGGCTTGATCACTCCRATTCCCATTAATTTTTCAAGCCTTTCTCTAAAATCTGCTTTATTATTTATTTAGCTGTTCCTCTGCTACAAAGAAATCCGGTGGAAAAGGAATGTTTGAGCTGCTTAACCATTTGGCTGGGTCAGGTTTTTCACTGTGTCTCCCTGTCTCCTGGAAAACTGAAATTCTGCTTTGGTTTTTGGCTGCAGTGCCMCATGCCAGCCCACAGAGGGGAATCCACAGCTAACCCACAGATGAAACCGGGCCTGTGAATGACAGATATCTCCATAATCATTCCTATGGGCAAGTTYGAAGTTCTTATTCTCTTCTCAGGCCTGCAAAGTTGAGAGGAAAAGCCATTCA